>NC_057807.1:692597339-692612611 GCF_018294505.1 Triticum aestivum | reverse complement strand
TGCTCTTACTTACTATTTCTCTTTTCAGGTTTGTAAGGCCCATGTAAATTGCTAGATTTTCAAATACATGTGGGCCTTATAAACCAGGAGGGAGTTGCTAAGCTTATAAACATCCTAAAAATCTTAATACCAAATCTAACGTTAAAGAAAAAATTGGTTTCACTTTGTTGGCTCTATTATTCAGAACAGAGGTCTAGATAGCTAGAGTAAAAATATCACAAATTTTTCAATACCTCGTATGTAAGTGACATTTTTTTTAATATCAATTCTATTGAGTTCATCAACAATCTCTCTTATAAGTGGTCTTTTCTGTCGGTCATGTTCCACACATCTGAATGCTATTCTGATGCAAGTCTCGATTACTTCTTGCCATGTTTGTGGCGACATTGCTGAATGTAGCCTTCTTTGCCATTTATCACATACCTGCAAAGTTGAAACAAAATGTTGATATCTTACATACATGTATTGAGCAAGAATAAGAAAAAAAAAAAAAATTTATGAAAGAGAAGTATTCATGAATCAGAAACATTTTATCTTACATGCTCAATGATCATTTCAGAAGGAACAATTCCACAATCATAATAGCTCTGGCGTCCTGCCATTATATTTATTATTATGACACCCAAACTGAACACGTCATATTTTGGTGAGATTTCTTGTTTTTTGATAAATTCTGGTGGTATGTATCCCCTGCATTGATGTCACATCCAATTAGTTTGCAACAAAGTTATATTAGAACTACTAGCTTCTTATAAGTTACGAACTAACATTGTCCCCATCATTGTTGCGGTGGTAATGGTTTGTGTTGAAGGAAAGATTCTTGATATACCAAAATCTCCAATTTTCGGCATCATGTTGGTGTCCAGCAATATATTTGCGGGCTTTATGTCTAGATGGTAAATATGCCCGTTATGAAGATAATTTAAACCCTCACACAGTCCCTTAATTATTTTATAACATGTCTGCCAATCAGGACTGCATGGCTCCTCATCTGTAGAAATAAGCATGAAATTAATGTTTTCAAAAAGACGTCAATTGAGAGATTGAAATTAATGTTTTGAAAGAGACGTCAATTAGGTAAATGTTTCTTTTCATACCAGAAAGGTAACTCTCGAGGTTTCCACCATGCAAATATTCAAAGCAGAGAATTCTTACTGGCTCATGAGCAAAGACATATTGTCCATTGTGCATAATCCAGCTACCTGGATGATAGCAGTAGCCAACGAATTGCACAATATTTTGATGACGGGCCCTAATAATGTTATTGAACTCATTGTAAATTCCTTGTCATCAACCCCTTTGTGAGTGAGCTTCTTCAGAGCAATCTCTTTCCCGTTGTCCAATACTCCCTGTTAAGCATTTCATGTTCATATGGCACTTGGATACATGAAAAAGATCGGTTAGGAAATTAGAAAATGTAATTAATAATCGCACCTTGTAAACGACCCCAAACCCACCCTCGCCAATTATGCTGTCCTCAGAAAAATTATTTGTAATAAGCTGTAAGAACTCGAGTGTAAACTCCCTTGGCGGCAGATTTGTATCCTGTAAATTGCTCTCCATGGTATCCTATACCTCTTGCTGGCTAGGACGAGCCTCCGTGTCCCATCAGCTTAATAACACATAAATCATTTCAAATAAGCTGAAAGGTTGTATGCATAACTTTCACAATAGAAGGAACAGACATGTTGGTATGTACCTTGTTCTTTTTACAAACACTAACTCAGACCACGCAGGATTGTTATGTTGGGATTGGCAATCTCTTATTGACCTGCTTGCTGAGGTGCGTAGCACACCTAGCTAGCTCACTAAAGTTCTCTTCATTTGTTTCGTCGCTAGAGAAACAGCCAGCTAATTAAGAACATATGAAATCCATACTGTCAACAAACACAGCAAGATCAAGAACAAATTATTGTAGAAAAGCCATGAAAACGAAAGCAGCTATAACGGCTTTTCTGAACATATATCGACCAAGCTTTCCTTAATTGCTAGCTACTCCATACAAAGCATGCACCTCAAGTCCTCAGACTAACCTGGATAGGGGCCTTCCGTGACGGGCGAATAAGCCGCGGCGACGAAGCCGGGCGCGTCGAGCGCGGGTATGGCCGCGCGCTGGACTCGCTGGGCGCGTCGGGTCCGGGCAGTAGGGCGTGCGTGTGTGCGTGCGTTGGGTGCACGGGCGTGTCCCTGCACCAGGGTCGCGTGTAGGGGCCGTTGGCGATCCATGCGGGGCGATCGGGTCGCTCTGGTTGATGCTCAGCGCGTGACGCGGGCGCACACGAGTGCGTAGCGGGCACGGCGAGAGCATGCAGAGCGTGGAGTAGATCGCGGGCGAGTGGAGGCGTGGGTGCGTGCCCAGTGCGCTGGCTCGGGGATATAAAGCCACGAGATGATCGTTGTAACGGGTGACACATTCGAGTTCGTGCTCGAGGGAGTAAAGGGGGGCGTTCGTGCGCCGGAAAACACCTGTGTCCACTGCACTTTCTGAACTTGTCTGAACTTCTTCTTCTTCGTCAGTGAGTCGAGCCACGGAGAGGGACAGCGAGCAGAGGGCGAGGGAGAGGAGGGCCGCGGCAAGGGAGGCGCGGCGCCAACATTTGGTATCAGAGCCACGTGGGGGAGGGAGTTCGCCGGCGATGTCGATCGTCCCGTACGCCGGCGGAACAGGCGGGTCGTTGCCGCAGCCGGTGCCACTGCTCACCGGCGACAACTACACGGCGTGGTCGATCAAGGTGGAGGCGAACCTTGATGCGGCCGGGCTGTGGGAGACGGTGGTGGTGCCGGAGGACGCGGCGGCGGCGGTCATTGCAAAGAAGGACAAGCCCGCGCGCGCCTACCTGCTCGGTGCACTCGCCAAGGACCTGCTGCTGCAGGTGGCGTCGAAGGAGACGGTGGCCGAGGTGTGGGCGAGCTTGAAGGCCAGGTTTGTGGGCGCGGACCGCGTGCGCGCGGCGCGGCTCGGCACGCTCTGCGGGGAATTTGAGCTTCTGCGCATGGCGGAGTCAGAGTCCCTTGACGCGTTCGCCGGGAGGCTGGGTGGCATGGGGGAGCGCTACACGGCGCTGGGCTCGTCACTGGAGGATGCAGCACTCGTCAAGAAGCTGCTCGACTTCGGTGCCGAACCGTCTGTACACGGCGGTGGCCGGGATCGAGCAGTTCTGCGACGTCGGCACGATGCTGTTCGAGGACGCGTTGGGGCGGCTGAAGGCCTTTGACGAGCGGCTGCGGCGACGCAATCAGGCGGGAGGCGAGCACGCCGACGGGCAGCTGATGTTCACCGTGGCGCAGTGGCGTGCGCGCGAGCGGTGTCGGGGCGGTGCACGCGGAGAGGACGACGACGACGGCGCGGGGAGCACGGCGTCAGGCGGCGGGGACATCCGTCGCAGCAAGTGCTACAAGTGCGGCGTCAGAGGGCACTTCAAGCGAGAGTGCCCCCTGCTGCGGAAGGAGCCGGCCGCCGGGCGTGCACTGATGGTGGACGCCGACGTCGAGGATGCCGGGCTGCTTAGGGCGTGAATGACGGGCGAATAAGCCGCAGCGACGAAGCCGGGCGCGTCGAGCGCGGGTATGGGCGCGCACTGGACTCGCTGGGCGCGTCGGGTCTGGGCAATAGGGCGTGCGTGTGTGCGTGCGTTGGGTGCACGGGCGTGTCCGTGCACCAGGGTAGCGTGTAGGGACCGTTGGCGATCCGTGCGGGGCGATCGGGTCGCTCTGGTTGATGCTCAGCGCCGTGACGCGGGCGCACGCGAGTGCGTAGCGGGCACGGCGAGAGCATGCAGAGCGTGGAGTAGATCGCGGGCGAGTGGAGGCGTGGGTGCGTGCCCAGTGCGCTGGCTCGGGGATATAAAGCCACAGGATGATCGTTGTAACGGGTGACACATTCGAGTTCGTGCTCGAGGGAGTAAAGAGGGGCGTTCGTGCGCCGGAAAACACCTGTGTCCACTGCACTTTCTGAACTTGTCTGAACTTCGTCTTCTTCGTCAGTGAGTCGTGCGACGGAGAGGGCAGCGAGCAGAGGGCGAGGGAGAGGAGGGCCGCGGCAAGGGAGGCGCGGCGCCAACATTCCGAAGGTGGAAGAAGATCGAGTGTGTAGTATGGAGAAGAGGGCGAGCAAGAGAAAGGAGTATGGTCTATGGAGACAAAGGGATTTTAGTTGGCCATTTCCAACATGGGAGAGATGCATGCTTAACATAGAGAAGAATGGGGGGCCAAGAAAGCAACAAGCACTGAGAATTTGAGACGCACCATGCCGTCCGTGTTAAACAATTGGAAAATGAAGATGCGGAACCGACGACTAAATCTTTGTGTTCCCACTTGCTAGAATTTACAGGACTAGGATCACAATAATGTCGGGAGATGGATTATCTGAGGATACATCAGCATAATAGATAAGCTACATCGTTCACAGCTCACAGTTTCAATCTAGGTACGTAGCTTCAGCAGCCTACTAGTATTATTGCAGCTAAGAGCATCTCCAGCCATTGGCCCCCCAGGAGGCATAAAAATCGCCGCCTGGGGGCGAGCCGGCGGCATAATCGGCTCTGGGGCGGTTGGGCACCAAGCCGTCGCACCCAGGCGCCGATGTCGGCCCATTTTTCGGTCCACTTTTGGCGAAAAATGGCCCGTTATCAGCGCGAATCGGCCCATGTTCGGCATGGTTCGGCGTGAATTTTCAACATAAATATTTTTTATCACATAGTTCATCATAGAAAATCAATAGAAATCAAATAGTTTAGTAACAAATAGTTCAATACAAATTATATAGTTCAACAAATAAAAAGTCATATTTCATCACACGTCGAGCTAGGCGTCGCCCTTGATCCTCCATAGGTGCTCCACCAGATCCTGCTACAGTTGTTGATGCACCTGTGGGTCTCGGATCTCCTGACCCATACTGAGGTAGGTAGTCCAGGTTGCTGGTAGCTGGTGATCAACTTGGGCAAGAGCACCCTACCTGTAGTATGGTTCCGTGTCAAACACTGGCTCGTCCTGCTCGCTCTCAATGATCATATTGTGCAAGATGACACATCAAGTCATGATCTTCCACATTTGATCTTTCGACCAGGTCTGAGCAGGGTACCGGACAACAGCAAATCGAGATTGGAGCACACCAAATGCTCGCTCGACGTCCTTCCTGCAAGACTCCCGAGCCTTCACAAATTTGGATTTCTTGCATCCTGGCACAGTGTTTGAGATAGCCTTCACAAATGTCGACCATCTCAGATAGATGCCATCAGCTAGGTAGTATCCCTTATTGTAGTGCCGCCCATTGACCTCGAAGTTCACCGGAGGAGAATGACCTTCAACAAGCTTGGCAAAGACAGGGGAGCACTGCAGGACGTTGATGTCATTGTGAGTTCCTGGCATCCCAAAGAAAGAGTGCCAAATCCAGAGGTCCTGTGTGGCCACTGCCTCAAGTACCACACTGCAACCGCCTTTGGCGCCTTTGTACAACCCCTGTCAAGCAAATGGATAGTTCTTCCATTTCCATTCCATGCAGTCGCACTAGTAGAAAAAGGACCTAATATGTGAAACATTAGTACCGGTTGGCATATGAGCCGGCACTAATGCTCCCATTAGTGCCGGTTCAAATGACTTGGCGGGTGTCGGTGTCAAAACCGGCGGATCTCGGGTAGGGGGTCCCGAACTGTGCGTCTAGGCGGATGGTAACAGGAGACGAGGGACACGATGTTTTACCCAGGTTCGGGCCCTCTTGATGGAGGTAAAACCCTACGTCCTGCTTGATTAATATTGATGATGTGTATTACAAGAGTGGATCTACCACGAGATCAAGGAGGCTAAACCCTAGAAGCTAGCCTATGGTATGATTGTTGTAATGGTTGTTCGTCCTACGGACTAAAACCCTCCGGTTTATATAGACACCGGAGAGGGCTAGGGTTACACAGAGTCGGTTACAATGGTAGGAGATCTACATATCCGTGTCGCCAAGCTTGCCTTCCACGCCAAGGAAAGTCCCATCCGGACACGGGACGAAGTCTTCAATCTTGTATCTTCATAATCTTGGAGTCCGGCCGACGATAATAGTCCGTCTGTCCGGACACCCCCTAGTCCAGGACTCCCTCAGTAGCCCCTGAACCAGGCTTCAATGATGATGAGTCCGGCGCGCATATTGTTCGGCATTGCAAGGCGGGTTCCTCCTCCGAATAACTCATAGAAGATTGTGAACACCAGGATAGTGTCCGGCTCTGCAAAAATAAATTCCACATTCCACCGTAGAGAGAATAATATGTACACAAGTTCAATCTGCTGACGTATTTTGTGGCATGATGTCACACCACTATCAAGCCTTTACTTGAATCGTTTTTTATTATACCACCTCAGCGCATTTTGCGAAGCGGTTTCCTTGGCACGTCTTGTCGAAGAAGAGATCGTGTTTCCCCTTATTCCGGGATCCTCATCAATACGCATGTGGGTAACCCAACCGCGCCATTGATGGTGGCGCTTGGGAGATAAGCGAGTTTTACCAGGCCGGTGGGGACGCATAGTCTTCGTCCGCCCATATATAAGGGGATAAGGATCCACCCTTATTTACCTACGCCTTCTTCCTCCTTTTTTTATCCATCTCCGCGCACTCGAGCTCCAGCGCCCAAGTCTGCGCATCTCATCTCGACCTTCTCCGACCATGTCCGGAGCGGGAGGCAAATGGTTTGCCTCCACCGTTACGGAGGAGCACGTTATAAACTGCGAAACGCCGGATACCTTCCCGGCGACATCGCGCACCGGCTGCCCGACAAGGGGCAGCTCATCCCCACCCCCAGGCCCCATGAGAGGGTTGTATTCCTTCCCCACTTCCTCCGCGGACTGGGCTTCCCATTGCATCTCTTTGTCCGGGGGCTCATGTACTATTATGGCCCGGATTTCCATGATCTGGCGCCAAACTTCATCCTCAACATCTCGGCGTTTATCGTCGTGTGCGAGGCCTTCCTCTGCATCCAGCCCCACTTCGGCTTGTGGCTCAAGACCTTCAATGTCAAGCCGAAGGTGGTGAAGGGCACTCAAGCGGAGTGCGGAGGCGCCATGTTGGGCAAGATGCCCAACGTCACCTGGCTCGAAGGGGCCTTCGTGGAGTCCGTCAAGGGGTGGCAATCGGGGTTGTTCTACATCACCGAGCCGCGTGACCCTAGGTGGGCGGCGGCACCCGAGTTCAGATCTGGTATCCCTACGCAGCTCACCTCCTGGAAAGATAAGGGCTTGCTATGGGGTGATTCGGAGGAGATGACGGGACTCCAAGCCTGTATCCAGAAGCTGGTGAGCAAGAAGCTCAGGCTTGTCAATGTGGTCCAAGTCATGCTCATCCGCCGGATTCTCCCATGCCAAGAACGGGCATTTAAATTGTGGGAGTTCAATCCGGCACAGCACCAGGCATTGAGAGGGCTCTTCGACACGACATACGAAGGCGCCTGGAGGGTGCTGTTCAAGGGCGCCAAAGCTCCCGCATCCGCCACTGAAGATCGCGGATTTCGCTCGTAGCGTCCAGCTGACGAGGTAAGTGCTTCTACCCCTTTACGGGACACTCGTTTTTAATAGTTTGACCCTATGTGGGTTTCAATCTCCCTTTTCCTCTGACAGGACTGGATGAAGAAGGCCGAGAGGATCATCTGTCCGGCTCCCATGCCAGAAAACCCAGTAGACGCCCGTCTAGCGGGGCTGCTGATTCCGGCACCGCACGTGGTGCCGGAGAAGAAGGCCAAGAAGGTGGCCACGGGTACTCGAAAGAGGTCCAGTTTTCAGGTGTCCGATGGCTCCGAGGCGGACTCCTCCCCCGAAGAAGAGGAGGAGGAAGAGGACTCTCTCCCAGAGGAAGGAGAGAGAAAGAGGAAGGCTTCCCCAACAGGGTAGGCCGAAGGGTCCAAGAGGGGAAGAACTATTCCCCCAGACAGCTCCGCCAACGCCAACGTGGGCGACGAAGAGTGGCCCTCAAGGGCCAGGCCTCCGGCAAGATCGTAAGTATCCGGATTCCTGAGTGATATATAATTTCTTTTCGTGTCACATAGTGTCCTTCTAATGCCGCACACTGCCTGCAGTCCGGCCGATGATGATCTCCCCGCTTCATCGAGCGGGTCGTTGGCTCCGTCGGATGTAGACTCCATCTCGACTGCCTCCACCCCTCGCGGCGCTGAAGACGCCGAGGTGGGATCCCAAGAAGGGACCCATCAGGAGGAGGCTCCGAAGGCGCCACAAGGTAGCCTCCCGGACTTTGCGCCGGACTCCACGCCGGAACCCGCAGTGGTTCCGGAGTCCGGCCGGCGGCCCCTTCACAAGAAGGGCAAGACCGTGACGCCGGCGACCTCTGTCCAACCGGAGGTGCTGGACAACTTGTTGGAGGCGCTCAAAGGCGCTTCCATCGAGGAAGAACACCGCACTATCATGAGTGCGGTGATTCAGAAGGCTCAGCTCGCCAAGAGCGGGCTGACCGAAGCACGCAGTAGCCTTCTAACAGGCTTTGAGGTAAGAAGTTTAAAATATGTAATGTAATACCGCATAGACAGTAGCCCCTGATGCTCAGTTCGGTGTTCGGAAAGAAAAGCCGGACTGAGGATCTAAAAAAAAGCTTTATGCAGTGTTGCTAAAAATTATGTCAATATGGGTTTGCAGGCTGCGCTGCTGACCTCTGCCGCACTGTCTGCGGAGGTTGGTGCTTTGAAGCAGGACCTCGAGCGGTCCGAGCAAGAGCTCGGCCATGCCAAGAAGCAGCTCGAGGACAAAGAAGGTGAGTAACACCACTTTGAATTTTTACCTTACAGAAAAGGATGTAGGTTGCGAAAAAATAACAAGGATAACGTGGGTGCTGCAGGGGCCACGAACGAGGTGGCAACCCTGAAGGAAGTTGTGTCCGCGGCCGAACGCAATGCGGCCGCGGAACGGGCAGAGCGAGAGAAGCAGGAGGCGCGGGTGGCGGAGGTGCGGCAACAGCTCCAGGCTCTCATGGAAAAGCATGAGAGTTTGGAGCGCGACTCAAAGACTCGAGAGTCCGAGCTTGCCTCGGCTCTCGAAAGTGCCAAAGCCGCCAAGGCCGAGGCCCATAAGGCCCTCCAGGAGATTGAGATGGTGAAGAAAATAGCGGCGGGTAAGGCATTTTTCATGCAAAGCAAGCATGTCAATGTAAACTACCTGACACTTACTCGGATTCGGAGCTCTCCAGGGGGGTTTGCAAGTCTGCCTTGCAGTGTGTCCGATACCACGCATTCTACCGAGCCGAGGAGGGGAGCTCAATGGAGAAGGTCTTCTGGTCTCAGTACGCTGAGGCCGGCCATCCGGTGTCCCCTAGTGACCAGCTGAAGCAGCTGGTCGAGCTCCACAAGGTAGCCGAGCAGGCCATGAAGGGCCTCATAGTCCGGCTGTGGCCTGGAGAGGCCATGCCTGGGAGCTACTTCGGCCTTGTGCGGCGGCTGGTGGACGCGTGCCCCTGGGTGGAGGTCATCAAGCGCTCCGCGTGTATTGAAGGTGCTCGTCGGGCCCTTGCCCGCGCAAAGGTGCATTGGGGCAGGCTGGATGCGGAGAGGCTTATCACTAACGCGCCGCCAGCGGGCAAGGAGTATCGTACGCCTGAGATGTACTATAAAACTGTCCTGAAGGGTGCCCGCAAGATTGCGGATAAGTGCCCCAGAGATGTAATTATTGAGTAAACTTTCTATGTGTTATCCTGTGCGCTGAAAACTTTGTTCATATGCGCTAAGCAACGCTTATTGATTTAAAATATTACCTTCCGTGCGACCCTTTATAAAATCTGAGAGATGGCAAGTCGTCGGCTTCAGCCCCCATGCCACTAGTGCTGGGGTGTTCGGGATAAACTTGAGCACTCTTGTTCCCATTTTTGGGTCCATCTAGGGAGGCTCTCAACACAACGAACAAGGCAATCGGACTTATAATGCTTGAACACTCTCACTTAGCCATAGAATTCTATAATTTTAAATTTCGGTGAAGCCCCTAGTATTCGGAAGACCGAGTTCGGGGTGCTATCCACGCCTTGGTCCGACATTATCCGGTTCTTCGCTCGAAGCGGCATAAGTCTTTAGGGACTCGAAAGGACCTCTCGAACAGCGACCAGTCTCTCGCCTTATCATGACAGTCAGTTTTAGCTTTCTCCACTGAGGCGCTCGCCCAGCTCAACCGGGGCGCAATCGCAGTGGTTCTCCCAGTGCTACCTTAGCCGACAGAACGGAACGTAAGGTACCAAAACATGGGAGCCGGGCAAACCCAACTATTGACCCAAGACATGATTCGGAGCCGATTCATATAATGCTATAAGTTCGGGGTGCCGCACTTGTGAAAGTGTTCGGACTTATCACACCATAATGCGGGGAACATAAGCCCCTGGTGTATTCGGCCGTACCAAAATATACGGGTGCAAGATGTCATTGATGAACATATATATAAAGTAATGCAATTATAAGCAAAAAGTGATGCATTGTTTATTCAAGAAAATCTGCCATTGGCGCAGAGCGATACAAATAGTGGGGTAAGCAAGGGATGGGACTAATTAGCATGTCTCCCTCGAGGGGTAGGCTGCGGAATGGTGTATTTAACAAAATTAATGCTCGTAATGAAGACCACCTGAGTGTTCGTCGCAGCCTTTGTTCCTCCCTGGCTGTTGCATCGTGAGTTCGGCCGATCTACGGCCAGACAGGACCTCTAATAAACGGAGTCCTATGTATAAAAAGAATAAAAAATAAAAAATAAAAAGAGCGATACACTTGGGAGCCCCTGGTGTAGTCGAGCCGCACTCTGGGTCTGTTGTGGTCGTGCCCCTCCCCCTATGCCCATGGTATCTCCAGAGCGTAATAATGTACGCGGAGAGCTGGTCTTACAATTATGCGAGGGCTGGGGTTGGGGCCGCATTGCTACGCATGCTCGGAACGTGCCAGGTGGTCTTGATTGATGTTGCTCCGGGCGCGTTTGAGCGTGTCCGGTCGTTTAACGGCTGGACTCGAAAATTGCCTTAAAAGGCTGATCTGTATTTCTGCCGCGAGAGCCGCTGTATGTTCCTCCGTTCGGAGGGAGCGTTCCGTATTTCCGTTGACCGTGACGACTCTGCGAGGACCTGGCATCTTGAGCTTGAGGTATGCATAATGCGGCACCGCGTTGAATTTTGCGAACGCAGTTCGTCCGAGCAGAGCGTGATAGCCGCTGCGGAACGGGACTATGTCGAAGATTAACTCCTCGCTCCGGAAATTATCCGGGGATCCGAAGACCACTTCCAGTGTGACTGGGCCTGTACAATTGGCCTCAACACCTGGTATGACGCCTTTGAAGGTCGTCTTTGTAGGTTTAATCCTTGAGGGGTCTATGCCGATCTTGCGCACTGTATCGTGATAAAGCAGGTTCAGGCTACTGCCGCCGTCCATCAGGACTCTCGTGAGGTGAAATCCATCGACGATTGGGTCTAAAACCAATGCGGTGAATCCGCCATGGCGGATACTGGTCGGATGGTCTCTTCGATCGAAAGTGATCGGGCAAGAGGACCGTGGATTGAACTTCGGGGCGACTGGCTCCATCGCATATACGTCCCTTAGTACACGCTTCCGCTCCCTCTTGGGTATATGGGTTGCGTATATCATATTTACCGTCCGCACTTGTGGGGGGAAGCCCTTCTGTCCTCAATTGTTCGGCGGCCGGGTCTCTTCCTCGTCATCGCTGTGCAGCCCCTTGTCATTGTTTTCAGCAATTAACTTGCCTGCCTGCTTAAATACCCAACAGTCTCTGTTGGTGTGGTTAGCTGGTTTTTCGGGGGTGCCATGTATCTGGCAAGACCGGTCGAGTATTCGGTCCAAATTGGACGGACCCAGAGTAGTTCTTTTGAATGGCTTCTTCCGTTGACAGGGTTTAGAGCCTTTGAATCCGGCGTTGACTGCCGTATCCTCATTGTTATCGCCGTT
Organism: Triticum aestivum; assembly: GCF_018294505.1. Lineage (NCBI taxonomy): Eukaryota > Viridiplantae > Streptophyta > Magnoliopsida > Poales > Poaceae > Triticum > Triticum aestivum. Next base: position 692,600,714 of record NC_057807.1, on the reverse strand, counting down.
AACGCGGCGTCTGTTTTTTTCAACGCGACCTGCCATTGTGGTGCTTGGTATCCGGACTGTCAGCATTTTTGCTGAGGTTGGTTCTTCGAGCTAGCCAGCTGTCCTCTCCCGCACAGAAGCGGGTCATGAGTGATGTGAGGGCTGCCATGGATTTCGGCTTTTCCTGTCCTAGGTGCCGGGCTAGCCACTCGTCGCGGATGTTATGTTTGAAGGCTGCGAGGGCCTCTGCATCCGGACAGTCGACGATTTGATTTTTCTTGGTTAAGAACCGTGTCGAGAACTGTCTGGCCGATTCATCTGGCTGCTGAATTATGTGGATAGGTCATCGGCGTCTGGTGGTCGCACGTATGTGCCCTGGAAGTTGTCGAGGAATGCGGCTTCCAGGTCCTCCCAACACCCAATTGACTCTGCGGGCAGGCTGTTGAGCCAATGCCTAGCTGGTCCTTTAAGCTTGAGCGGAAATATTTGATGGCGTGGAGATCGTCTCCGCGGGCCATATGGATATGAAGGAGATAATCTTCGATCCAAACCGCGGGGTCTGTTATGCCATCGTAGGATTCAATGTTGACGGGTTTAAACCCTTCAGGGATTTGATGATCCATTACTTCGTCTGTGAAGCATAGTGGGTGTGCGGCGCCTCTGTATTGGGCAATGTCACGACGTAGCTCAAGAGAGCGTTGTCTGCTGTGTTCGGCCCGGCCAGAGTTGCTGTATCCGGCACGACGGTATTCGTCGTGTGTCGTGGGGCGCCCACGTGATCCATAGATAGATCTAGATTGTCTTGCCTTGTCCTCCAATATATCCCGCAAGTCCGGCGCGTTCCCTCGTGGCTTCGTACTTTTTGAGCGATGCCAGGGTACGGTCTTGGTGGAGGGCCTAGGTGCCTCTCTGTCGTGACCACGGGGTGGTCGGTCTGCCGTATTATGCGCTGGTGATGAAGGTATATATGCTTCCTCCTCTAGTCAGGGGAGCAACTTGCGTTTTGGGTAGCTCTTGGAGGGGCGTTCGAGTTCGTACTCATCGGCCGCGAGGACCTCGGTCCATCTGTCGGCTAGCAGGTCTTGATCAGCTTGAAGTTGTTGCTGCTTTTTCTTTAGGCTGTTCGCCGTGGCCATTAGCCTGCATTTAAAACTCTCTTGTTCGACGGGATCCTCGGGCACGACAAATTCGTTGTCGTTGAGGCTTGCCTCGTCTCCGGAGGGAGGCATGTAATTGTCATCCTCTAACTCCTCATCTGCCGCTCTCTTGTGAGGGCTTGCTTCTGCATCCTCCTGCGCTGAATCTTGCTAGAGGAGATTGTCTTCGGCACTCTCTGGGGTATTATTATCTCCGGTGCCGGAATCTCCATTCTTGCTGTGGCGGGATTTAGAGCGGCGCCGCTGACGTCGGAGCTTGGGCTGTTTCTTCGCCGTCCCCATCTTTTGGGGTGTCCACCATGTATATGTCGTATGACGAGGTGGTCTTCCAGTGCCCTGTAGGCGCTGGTTCTTGATCGTCTCCGGCATCATCGTCCATACAGTCGATGTCTTCGGAGTCATAGTCTAGCATGTCGGTTAGATCGTCGACAGTGGCTACAAAATGGGTGGTGGGTGGGTTTTGAATTTCTTCGTCGTCCGCATCCCAACCATCCTGGCCATAGTCCGGCCGGGGCTCTCCGGATAGCGAGAGATGCTTTAGCGAATTTAGGATGTCGCCAAAGGGTGAGTGTTGAAAGATGTCCGCAGCGGTGAACTCCATAATCGGCGCCCAATTGGATTCGATTGGCACGGGCGCAGGAGGTTCGGAGTCCGGCAGGGAGTTCGGCACCTGGGAGTCACGGGCTTTATAGGGGATGAGGTCAGTGTTCGGCTCCATCGCCGTGGAAGTTGCAGCTCCCGAGGCGGTGTCCAGCCATCCGTCCTCAATCTGCGTGATCGGCTCCGGACTATGGGTCGGAGCGGATTCGTGTGCGGCCACCAGGGCACTGTCCGGCGGCAGAGCTAAATCATGCCCATCATGACAGCACGACACGCTCGGTGGTGGCTCGAATCCGTCGAAGATCAAGTCCCCACGGATGTTGACCGTGAAGTTTAGGCTTCCAAATCTGACCTGATGGCCAGGGGCGTAGCTTTCGATCTGCTCCAGATGGCCAAGCGAATTGGCCTGCAGTGCGAAGCCACCGAATACGAAGATCTGTCCGGGGAGAAAAGTCTCACCCTGGACGGCGTTGTTGTTGATTGAAGAAACCATCAAGCCTATCGGTGACGACACAGAGGAACTCTCAATGAAAGCACCGATGTCGGTGTCAAAACCGGCGGATCTCGGGTAGGGGGTCCCGAACTGTGCGTCTAGGCGGATGGTAACAGGAGATGAGGGACACGATGTTTTACCCAGGTTCGGGCCCTCTTGATGGAGGTAAAACCCTACGTCCTGCTTGATTAATATTGATGATGTGTATTACAAGAGTGGATCTACCACGAGATCAAGGAGGCTAAACCCTAGAAGCTAGCCTATGGTATAATTGTTGTAATGGTTGTTCGTACTACGGACTAAAACCCTCCGGTTTATATAGACACCGGAGAGGGCTAGGGTTACACAGAGTCAGTTACAATGGTAGGAGATCTACATATCTTTATCGCCAAGCTTTCCTTCCACGCCAAGGAAAGTCCCATCCGGACACGGGACAAAGTCTTCAATCTTGTATCTTCATAATCTTGGAGTCCGGCCGATGATAATAGTCCGGCTGTCCGGACACCCCCTAGTCCAGGACTTCCTCAGCGGGAGGTGACCTTTAGTACCGGTTCTTTGGGAATCTTTAGTACCGGTTCGTGCCATGAACCGGTACTAAAGATGCTGGTGCCCGGCCAGCACCTTTAGTACCGGTTCGTGGCACGAACCGGTACTAAATAGGTTGTGGCAGGCGCTATTTTTAGTCCCACCTCGCTCCCCTAACAAGAATTTGACCACCTTAAGTATGTTACTTCTCAAACCTTCCCAAGCATTTGGTCTTCACTAAACTCTATGTGTAGGATCTGTGGCTGCAATAGGAGTCTTCGCCGGTTCTTAAATCGGTGGTAGATTCCTATTGACGATTTAGATTCTATACAAAAAGATCGTTGATGATCAATGTATTTTTTTATATGTACTTCTGTGTAGCAGTAGCGCGCGTTTTGGCTGAAAGGTGGTACTGATCAATGTATTTTTTCTGCGTTCAAATGCACAATTTAAATATGTTATTTTTCGAACTATCACAAGCATTTGGTCTTCATTGAACTCTATATATAAAAAAGAGGAAGAAGAAGAAGAAGAAGAGGAAGAAGAGGAGGAAGAAGAAGAAGAGGAAGAAGAAGAAGAAGAAGAAGAAGAAGAAGAAGAAGAAGAAGAAGAAGAAGAAGA
>NC_057807.1:692591715-692592582 GCF_018294505.1 Triticum aestivum | reverse complement strand
GCAAAAAAAACTACTCAGAAATAAATAAAAGAAAAAATAAAGCAGAAAAGAAATAACTATATAAAAAATTACTCAAAAATAAATACAGAAAATAAATACTATTCAGAAATAAATAGAAGAAAAAAATAAAGCAGAAAAGGAATAACTATATAAAAAAATTACTCAAAAATAAATAGAAGAAAATAAATAATGCAGAAAATAAAAAAATTATATAAAGCAAAAATATTCACAAAGAAACTAAATACAGCAAAAAAACTACTCAGAAAAAAATAGAAGAAAAAAATAAAGCAGAAAAGAAATAACTATATAAAAAAATTACTCAAAAATAAATAGAAGAAAATAAATAATGCAGAATAGAAAAAAATTATAAAAAAATGTTGGGGCGCTGCCCGGTGGGCCTGCCAGACCTTGGGTGTGCAAATACATGCCCAGTAGGGCCAGCAGGCTCGTAGGGCAGCGCGCCCTAGTTAGGCTCAGAAGCCTGCTATATAGAGAAGTTCGAAAGGGCAGCCGGGGCTGGTTTATAAACTAGTGCGGCTGCCCTTCGCTCGGCGAGGTGGGACTAAACGTAGCGCACTGCGGGTGGCAGCGCACGGGCATTAGTACCGGTTGGTGGTTCCAATCGGTACTAATGTGTTGCCCTTTAGTACCGGTTGGAGCCACCAACTGGTACTAAAGGGCCTCATTTCCCACCGCTTGGGCTGGCCAAAATTGGCCTTTAGTACCGGTTTGTGGCTCCAACCAGTTCTAAACCCCCTCCTATGTATATGGCACTTAAGAAAATTCAGTTATCGTCATCGCCATTTGTTCCACTTCTCGCGCGCGCGAGTCTCGATCTCGACGACGCCGGCGCCGCCGCGCCGCCGT
>NC_057807.1:692588005-692589857 GCF_018294505.1 Triticum aestivum | reverse complement strand
AGTAAATGCTTAGTTGAACTAGTTGAATTAATATATAGAACTAGTTTATTTTTAGTATATGCTTAGTTTGAACTAGTTGAATTAATATATAGAACTAGTTTATTTTTAGTATATGCTTTTTTTGAAATAGTTGAATTAATATAACTAGTTTATTTTTAGTAAATGTTTAGTTGAACTAGCTAGTTGAATTAATATATATATAGAACTAGTTTATTTTTAGTAAATGCATTGAACTAATTGAATTAATATAACTAGTTTATTTTTAGTAAATGCTTAGTTGAATTAATAGAAGTAGTTGAATTAGTTGAATTAGTAAGTGTTTAATGTTTCGCCTAATATGAACATAGGAAATGTCGTCTGACGACGGAAAAAATTTCATTATGTGCGAATACTGTGAAGACCAGCGCGGCCAGTGCGACAGAAATTTCCTTCTTGATGGTAGGCGATTCAGCATCAAGCTGGATGAGACTTTCGAATTCGATACAGTAAGTCACAACGACAAGTCTGTTTTCGTAATTAAGCATGACTTATATATGCTTCATTTGCCTGACTTATAATTTTTAATTTTCACTATTCTACTAGCGCATCCCCTGCCATGCAAGAATTTTTGTCTTGGATAAGATAGATTTCAAAGATATGGAAACTATGAAGGTAAAGTGAGCTTACCTGAAAACTGAGCATAATGGTTATACTTTCAACGTCAAAGTATACAATGCACACACCTACACCTATTCTGAATGCAAAACTTGGCAAGCACTATGCAAGGCTTATGCATTTGAGCCTGGTATTCGTCCGGAAGATGATATTGAATGTAATAGAGACATATGGGTCGATGTGCAGACGCCTCCAGTTCTACCATTATGTGTGTTCGTCTCAACTATATTTTTGTCTTTGATATTGCTTATTCAAAAATAACTGACAACTAATTTCTATTGACAGCTAAACCCTAGAAGCTAGCCTATGGTATGATTGTTGTAATGGTTGTTCGTACTACGGATTAAAACCCTCCGGTTTATATAGACACCGGAGAGGGCTAGGGTTACACAAAGTCGGTTACAATGGTAGGAGATCTACATATCTGTATCGCCAAGCTTGCCTTCCACGCCAAAGAAAGTCCCATCCGGACACGGGACAAAGTCTTCAATCTTGTATCTTCATAATCTTGGAGTCCGGCCGATGATAATAGTCCGGCTGTCCGGACACCCCCTAGTCCAGGACTTCCTCAGCGGGAGGTGACCTTTAGTACCGGTTCTTTGGGAATCTTTAGTACCGGTTCGTGCCACGAACCGGTACTAAAGATGCTAGTGCCCAGCCAGCACCTTTAGTACAGGTTCGTGGCACGAACCGGTACTAAATAGGTTGTGGCAGGCGCTATTTTTAGTCCCACCTCGCTCCCCTAACAAGAATTTGACCACCTTAAGTATGTTACTTCTCAAACCTTCCCAAGCATTTGGTCTTCACTAAACTCTATATGTAGGATCTGTGGCTGCAATAGGAGTCTTCGCCGGTTCTTAAATCGGTGGTAGATTCCTATTGACGATTTAGATTCTATACAAAAAGATCGTTGATGATCAATGTAATTTTTTTATATGTACTTCTGTGTAGCAGTAGCGCGCGTTTTGGCTGAAAGGCGGTACTGATCAATGTATTTTTTCTGCGTTCAGATGCACAATTTAAATATGTTATTTTTCGAACTATCACAAGCATTTGGTCTTCATTGAACTCTATATATAAAAAAGAGGAAGAAGAAGAAGAAGAGGAGGAAGAAGAGGAGGAAGAAGAAGAAGAGGAGAAGAAGAAGAAGAAGAAGAAGAAGAAGAAGAGGAGGAGGAAGAAGAAGAAGAAGAGAAAG
>NC_057807.1:692585633-692586243 GCF_018294505.1 Triticum aestivum | reverse complement strand
ACTACTCAGAAAAAAATAGAAGAAAAAAATAAAGCAGAAAAGAAATAACTATATAAAAAATTACTCAAAAATAAATAGAAGAAAATAAATAATGCAGAATAGAAAAAAAATTATAAAAAAATGTTGGGGCGCTGCCCGGTGGGCCTGCCAGACCTTGGGTGTGCAAATACATGCCCAGTAGGGCCAGCAGGCTCGTAGGGCAGCGCGCCCTAGTTAGGCTCAGAAGCCTGCTATATAGAGGAGTTCGAAAGGGCAGCCGGGGCTGGTTTATAAACCAGTGCGGTTGCCCTTCGCTCGGCGAGGTGGGACTAAACGTAGTGCACTGCGGGTGACAGCGCACGGGCATTAGTACCGGTTGGTGGTTCCAATCGGTACTAATGTGTTGCCCTTTAGTACCGGTTGGAGCCACCAACTGGTACTGAAGGGCCTCATTTCCCGCCGCTTGGGCTGGCCAAAATTGTCCTTTAGTACCGGTTTGTGGCTCCAACCAGTACTAAACCCCCTCCTATGTATATGGCACTTAAGAAAATTCAGTTATCGTCATCGCCACTTTGTTCCACTTCTCGCGCGCGCGAGTCTCGATCTCGACGACGCCGGCGCCGCCGCGCCG
>NC_057807.1:692558752-692585052 GCF_018294505.1 Triticum aestivum | reverse complement strand
ATATAGAACTACTTTATTTTTAGTCAATGCTTAGTTGAACTAGTTGAATTAATATATAGAACTAGTTTATTTTTAGTATATGCTTAGTTTGAACTAGTTGAATTAATATATAGAACTAGTTTATTTTTAGTATATGCTTTTTTTGAACAAGTTGAATTAATATAACTAGTTTATTTTTAGTAAATGTTTAGTTGAACTAGCTAGTTGAATTAATATATATATAGAACTAGTTTATTTTTAGTAAATGCATTGAACTAATTGAATTAATATAACTAGTTTATTTTTAGTAAATGCTTAGTTGAATTAATAGAAGTAGTTGAATTAGTTGAATTACTAAGTGTTTAATGTTTCGCCTAATATGAACATAGGAAATGTCGTCTGACGACGGAAAAAATTTCATTATGTGCGAATACTGTGAAGACCAGCGCGGCCAGTGCGACAGAAATTTCCTTGTTGATGGTAGGCGATTCAGCATCAAGCTGGATGAGACTTTCGAATTCGATACAGTAAGTCACAACGACAAGTCTGTTTTCGTAATTAAGCATGACTTATATATGCTTCATTTGCCTGACTTATAATTTTTAATTTTCACTATTCTACTAGCGCATCCCCTGCCATGCAAGAATTTTTGTCTTGGATAAGATAGATTTCAAAGATATGGAAACTATGGAGGTAAATAGAGCTTACCTGAAAACTGAGCATGATGGTTATACTTTCAACGTCAAAGTATACAATGCACACACGTACACCTATTCTGAATGCAAAACTTGGCAAGCACTATGCAAGGCTTGTGCATTTGAGCCTGGTATGGTTATCACCTTTGATATTCGTCCGGAAGATGATATTGAATGTAATAGAGACATATGGGTCGATGTGCAGACGCCTCCAGTTCTACCATTATGTGTGTTCGTCTCAACTATATTTTTGTCTTTGATATTGCTTATTCAAAAATAACTGACAACTAATTTCTATTGACAGCTTATCTCCATTCAACCAAACATGTCCGGCGCTTGATAGACAGGACCTACTACTGTCCCGGAGCTGAACTAAACTGCGAAGAGATAAGTCATTATGTTTCATGGCTTGAGGATCTTCATATTGTCAAGACAAATTTTCTTCCCGTACTTAGAAATGTTAGTACTCAAAACGTGCGACCAATAGTGATGGTATTGAACTACGGTCACATCTATTTAGGAATGATGGTAAGACATTTACTATTTGTCCTCAGTGCATATTTTGCATACATAATTTTTTTGCTAAACTTTCATTGCTAAGTATATTAATTAAGTACTATACAATGTTCTTCAACAGGGACTCCCGATGACAGTTGTGCCTTAGGGGATCGAGATTAAAGGTCAGATGTCAATTGTTAGCTTACGGCTAAGATATCCTGCATTGCACATGAATGCATTCAGGATTTCTAGAAGCGATGAATGCTTAATAGTGAAAGATTGGAGGAAAATTGTTAATGATCGTAGAGAAGTACTATGGGGCAGCAATGAGAAGCGCAGCCCACGATTAGGAGACAGGTTCACCGGCATGCTCCGGTATGATCAATCAGGAGAGCTATACATGTTCTATGCTATTTTACCAGAGAGAGAGAGTAGCTAGCAGGAGTGATTTAGCTCTAGTTCTTCATGCTGCTCTTAATTAATACTTGTCCTTTCATGTCCGTGTTCTTCGTTCTGAAATTAAGTGATTTGCTTTTGTGGTCTTATATATGAACGCTTATAATAATATCATGACAATCATGTTGAACTCGATCGATAATATTTTCGCTTCTGGTACAAGTGAATGTTTCTTCTTTAAGCTAGTAGTGCTGGTGGTGATTAGATAGCTAGTTAATTATTATATCATTTAATGAAAGAAACCGCAGATTAGTTTCAGCTGGATGGATCCTACCTAAGTGATCAAGTATATGCCATATCCGTATATATTATAGTTGATCAAGTATAATATGGATATATCATATACTCTAGCTAGCTAGTAGAGATATCCAATAATGCATCCAGTCAAAACTAATCCGCGGTACTTTCACCTAATGATTTAACAACTCATTATAATGTAAAACAATCATTAAATTAAATTGAAAACACAAAACTAAAGAAAAATTTAAAAAAACACCCAAACATTTAGTACCGGTTAGTGTTACCAACCGGTACTAATTCCCTCCACGCAAACGGGCCTGGCTCGTCCCACATGGTGGCACTTTAGCGCCGGTTTGTGACGAACCTGTACTAAAGGGAGGGGACCTTTAGTCCCCACTCTTTAGTGCCGGTTGGCGAACCAGCACTAAAGCCCGTCACGAACCGGCACTAAAGGCCGGTTCTGTACTAGTGTCGGTGCTTCCAAACATCCTAGGAAATCCTCTTACCGCATTCTGTGCTAGGATCCGAGCAGTGTCTTCGGCATTGTTTGAACGCAAGTATTGCGGTCCAAACACTGTCACCACTGCCCTGCAGAACTTGTAGAAACACTCAATGGTCGTGGACTCGGCCATGCACCCATAGTCGTCGAGTGAATCATCGGGTGCTCCGTGTGCAAGCATCCTCATAGCTGTCGTGCAATTCTGGATTTAGGTGAATCCAAGTGTGCCGGTGCAATCCTTCTTGCACTTGAAGTAGTTGTCGAACTCCTGGATGGAATTCACAATCCTGAGGAAAAGTTTTCGGCTCATCCGATAATGGCGCCGAAATGTTTTCTCGCCGTGCAATGGAGCATCGGCGAAGTAGTCGGAGTAGAGCACCCGCCCCGGCGCCGAGCCACCTCGCTGCGATTCATTGCTTGCGAGCAAGCCGGCGAGGACCATGAGATGCTCTTGCTCCTGGACGTCGGCTTCGGCTTCCTCCTCCAGCAACGTCGCCAGCGCCTCCTCGTCGTCCGAGTCCATCGCCGGGCCAGGCAGACAAATCGCCGAATACCTTGCGGGCGTGGTGGGCGCACACCCGTCGGTACACTGCCCCTGCGCGGCCGGAACGCCAGAAAAATCGCCCGGACGGTGGTGGAGAGGTTGCCGCGGTGAAACCTCTTCTCTTTTCCGGCGTGGAATGGCCTATCTAGCCGTGGTGGGTGGTGGGCGGCGCCGGGATCGGCAGGGTGGCGGCCGAGCGCGCAGTGGTGGGAGGCGAATCTGGACGATTCGCTAGACTTTTCGCCTGACAGTGTGGGTCATGTGTGCTTTTCTCTTGCGCCGAAGACCCCGAGCGCCCCCAGTACGCTGGGTTTAGCCTGCGATCGACGGGCCCAAAAACGGGCCGAGCCGACGAATTTCGGCGTCTTGGGGGCGCGATTGAGGCGTTTTTTCAGCGCCGGCGCGTAAAATGTCGCCTCGGAGGGCCTGTTGGCGGTGCGGCTGCAGATGCTCTAAATAGTGATACTCGTGGTTACAACTTTGTGAACAACATAGTAAAAATAAGCCCTTCTTATTTCTTGTCTCCATATTCTTTCTTCCTCTGGAGGCAACTTCTGATGCCTACACCAACCAACTAGTGAAGTGGGAAAAAGAGCAAGAATAAAGCTAAGTATACCAAATTAGTCAAAGTTCACTCACACGGCTTTGTTTCGATGCGCATGTGCCGCTTGTCGGCCAGCAACGTGGTGCTTTGATTAAGTAAAGGCAAAGTAAATTGGGCAGCATGTGGGAAGCTCCAAACTATAATACTAGGTGTACACAACAACACATCTCGCTTTTATATTACTTCCTAAGGTATTTGTGAATAATTAATAAAGTAGCTGCATGCATCACCAAGATGCAGAGGCCGTGGTATATATCTTCCAAAAAAAACCCGCTTATATATATCTTCTTTCCTGCTCTGTGTTTCTATAAAAAGAAACTATCCCCTGAAAGTGGGTATTTTCTATTTTCGCTTATATGTTTTTTAAAAGGAGTAACCATATTTATTGTTTCCAAACTCACTGATGAGAGTTTCATTTCTAAGGTTTTTTTCCTCATATGAATTATGAAGGAGCGTTTCTCGGAGACAACACCATTATATTGTGTATTAATTTGTCCTTATTTTGGCACAGACTTTGAAGGAGTTTTAATGAAATACTCCATATTAGATACTATTCTTCTCATATTAGGCCCATGTGATTTTTTAAGGACACTCAACATATTTCAAGAAAACCTTCTAGATGATGCATAATTCACTAATGGAACCGACCCCTTTGCCGAGTGTCCCGTAGACCCGGCAATGGCCGAAAAACACTCGGCAAACATCACTCGGTTATGATCGGACTGACAAAGACTTGTTTCCAGAGTTTTTCCGGTCAGACATTACCTAGTTTCAGAAAACAGCCACTCTGCAAAAAAAAAAGTTCAACGTGTATCTTTTTTTTTGAACACAGTACAAATTCTCATATATACACACATCCACTTACCCAATAGACGTAGGCACACAGACCCTATCGCTTTGAGCACATACGAATCGACAAGAACCACTGGTGGAAAAAGGGCCTTTGGTCGCGGTTCGCAACTGCCATTAGTCGCGGTTGCGCAACCGCGACCGAACGGGCGCGACTAAAGGCCCCACCCTTTAGTCGCGGTTGCTTAAGAACCGCGACTAAAGGCCCGTCCACGTGGGCGCCAGGTGGCCGTCGGGGCGGAGGACCTTTAGTCGCGGTTCTTCTGGCCAACCGCGACTAAAGGCCGCCGCAGGTTTAGGGTTTTAGCCCCCCCTAAACCTGTTTTCTGTTTAATTTGTATTGTTTTATTTCTTTTGTGCTTTATTTTAATTTTGAAGGAGTTTCACATATTCTACGGTACTACATACATGCATATGAATGTACAATTTCAAACAAATTTGAAATTAGAACCAAAAAGAATTCAAGAGGAATATACAATATATATTCAATATCATCGGATGACCATATACAATTTTGAACAAGTTTCCATACATAATTTAATGCATATAAAGTTCTACGTCCTCGTAATGGTGTTCTCCTTTAGGATGGAGGACTTCCCTCCTGAACCATCCAGCTAGTTCCTCTTGAAGTGGTCGGAAGCGAGCTTCTGGACTAAGCATCATCCGGAGGTTATTCCTCTGAGCATTGGTATCACTCGGAACCCGCTCAGAGGTGTATCTCCGGATCATCTCACACACATAGTATGCACATAGATTGGTCCCCGCTGGCTGAATATCCTCACCATTCTTAGTCTTTGCCCTTTTGAATTCTAGCTCTTTTTTGAATTCACCGACCTTTGTATCTACGAACCGTCTCCAAACCCTACGAGGCAAAGAAAATTAAATGAACAAGAGAGTTATTAGTTACTTGATATTAGGAAATGAACGAAATAGGCCGATCGATATAGAGCGCAAATGAATGAAAATAATTACTTCTGCAGCATTCTTCTCATGTCGACCCAAAGCTTTGGATCCTTATTCAGAGAGTCGTGGACGAGACATTCTGAGGTGTCAACTTTAATTACTAGCAGAATCGAGTGGAACCTGCGGACACGATACATGCATAGTACGTCATGCATAACTCATCGATTAGCCGGCCACATACCATGCATGGAGTAAACAAAAGAGAATGTGCTCAAGACAGAAACACTCACCCAAAATGGTAAGGAAATAGAATATCACTTTTGAGTTCCTGCTTTGTAAGAAACTTCCACAGGTCTGCCTCCATGTCGGCGGGGTGATGCTCCAACACATATCCATTAACGATGTGTGGGTCAATGAACCCAACATCATGGATGTTCCTTACTCTGCATTCCTTAATCTTCATTCTGCATGTATAATAGCGGACACAACAATATAGTTAGGACATATATATAGTGCAGGCAATATGAACGAGATGGGGTAGAAATAAATCACTTACAGAACGTAGCAACTGATGATAGATTTGTCGAGCTCGCGCAGATTGAAAAGTTGGAACAATTCACTCAGATGAATTTGTACATAGTAATGTTTGAAGTGATGCTCATATCTAACTTCCGCATAAATATATTCTTTGGCGTTTTTATTTTTTATGTAACCCTTGTACCATTTCAGCAGACCTTTCATTTGTGGAGGTAGATCCTCTTCCTGCGCAGGCTCGACGAGAGGCCCATTCTTCACATATGTAATTACTACCTCCTTCACTGGCGCCTCATCAAGGCCTAACAGTTCACGAAGAGTAATACCTAAGTTGGCCGCTTGTTCTCTGGCACTCGTTACAGTCAATCCATGTGCTGCCGCAGCTGCTATGATATCGGGGTCATCCGGACCGGCGGCTTTCACTATAAGCGGGGCAATCAATTGTTTACTTTGTTCCCTGAGATGGGCAACTCGTTTCCCGCTTTTTTTACTTTTTAATTCCGTTTTCTCGGCCTCCTCCAAGGCTTTGTTCTCCTGGTTCTCCGCCCGCTCTTTCTTCTCCTTCAACATGAGTGCCTGCCTACGAAGTTCACGTGCATAGTCGTCAAGCAGATTCTTCGCGGCTTGGGACGGTGTGCTCAAAAATGACTTAGCCCACTTCTTTTGCTCATCAGAAAATACTGGCTTGGGCTCGGGCTCTCTTTTCTTCTTGCAGTCCACCTTCCATTTCTCATGATCAGCAGCCGCGGCCGCGGCAGTTTCCTCGGCACTACGTTCCCAAGGCCTTGTGGGGAGAGGCTTCAATGATGGCTCCGGTACCTTTGTGTTCTTAGGTACATAAGGGTCCGGGTTAATAATCCAGGATTGCCGGAGGTGGATTGGGGGGCGGCGTCTGATCACCCGCCGGACGAGGACTGGGGGGCGGCGTCTGATCACCCGCCGGACGTTGTGGACTGGGGGCGTCGGCTGACGTGACGGAGGTGTAGGTGAACCGCCACCACCGTAGGGGGGTGGACTTGTTGTCCTTGGCGCCTCGCCTGGAAACTTGATAAACTTCTTTGGCCATAGAATGAAATGGCGCTTGACATCTCCAAGTCTTTTCTCCCCTTCAGGTGTAGCAATGTCAATCTCCAGGTCCTCAAACCCTTGGACTATGTCCTCCACCGTGACACGAGCATAGCCATCTTGAATGGGGTTGTTGTGGTGGAGTGCTCCAGGTAAACATGGTAAAGCACTGCCGATGGCTACCTTCATGGACATGTTCCCGATAGGATAATATAGATGACATTCTTTCATCTCCTTTATATCGTCCACGGGGTAGCGAGGAGGCTCCGGTACAGTAATTTCGACCACCAGAGGCTCTGGTGCAGTAATTTCGACCACCAGAGGCTCCGGTGCAGTAATTTCGATCGTCGGTGCATCTGCACCAGCCGGTGGGGCCTCCGTGGAAGCCACACTGCTTCTCCGCTGCTGGCTTCTGAGATCCGCTGGATGATCTTCATGATGCGCCCGAGCTGCATCTCGTTCGGCTACTAGTACACTCACGGTTTTCTTCATCACATCCATTTCCGATGCCAACCGCGCCACAACGTCTGCTTCCCGATCCATCTTTCTCTTCCGGCTTCTGTAACCGTACGGGTCATCGTTCCGGGGGAACCCTATTTTCCACGGAATGTGCCCCATGCCTCGTACACGTCCTCCGTGTTCAGGATTCCCGAGGGCTTTTGTCAGCGCGTCGTTCTCTCTGTTGAACTTGATCTTCCCCTCTTGAGCATCCCTCATTGCGTCAATAAGGGCTTGGGTGGGTTTAATTATTTTGCCCCGGTAAACACAGTCCCCTGTCTCCGGGTTCAGCGTTCCCCCATGCCCGTACCACCAGCTTTTGGCCCTTGGGTCCCATCCCTCCGTACCTGGACGGATTCCTCGCGCCCTCAGCTCGTTCTCCATCTTCTCCCACCTAGGCTCCCAAAGGCGATACCCTCCTGGCCCCATAATATGATTGTACTCCTTCTTAGCCGCATTTTCCTTATTTTTTTCGATATTTGAATGAACTGCTCCGATTTCTTTTGCTTCACAAATTCTGGCCAATCATGTTTCAGTTTCTCATATTGTCCTTTGAAATCCGGAGTCTTGTTCTGCTTGACAAAGTCATGGGCTAGATTTTGCTTGAATTTCCGGAATGCGTCGGCCATGTTATGAAGAGCGAACTGTTTGACTAGCCTCCTCCTCTCCTTGTTTTTCTCAATCTTGTTACCCTCCTCATCGAATTTGTTGTATTCCGGAGGTAGAACAAAATGTTCCATAAGCTTTTTGAAGCAATCTTTTTTTGTTCTCTTATCGACAAAAGTGAAACCAGCAATTCGTGCCTTCTTTGGCTTATTCCACTCCTGGACGGTGATCGAGACGTTGTCTCTAACAATGGCTCCGCATTGGTTGACAAACTTGGTGGCGTTCTTGCGGGGTCCAGCGGCCTGCCGGTTGCACTGTCGACAACCTCGATGGTGCATGTTTCTCCTTGTTTCATCGTCTTGGTTGCGCCACGCTTTGACGACGTACTCGATTGTTTCGACGATCCGGCCGAGGGCTAAAATAAGAAAGAGAGTCGCGCGCGTTAGTCCACACATATTTATTCAAATCAGTTAGTTTGTATCACTAGAGGCTCAATGTATATATATATACCTCGGCGCCGGAGGTGGTTGCTACTTCCATTTGAAGATCGTCGTTTATTGACGTTTGTTCGGCATCATCTTGCTGACGGCGCCCTTCATCTTCACCGTCAAGGTTCAGATAAGAAGAGATATCATCTTCTTCTTGTCCGGTCGGCACATATAAAATATCGCCGTTTATGATGCTGAACATATGTGCTTCACCGTCCGGATCATAGTCTGCCGAACCGCGACTAAAGACTTCATTAGTCGCGGTTCCTACAGTTTCGCGACTAATGGGGCTGGACGGAAGCCTCTTTTTCTACCAGTGAACGTCTCCTCACATTGAACGAACATACCTGAAAAGCCTGACATAAATTTAAAAACACACAATAAATTTAAAGAAAATGCAAGCATCAGTGCCAAGTCTAGGACTTGAATCCTGGTGGACTAGTGTCACCACAAGGAACCTGACCATCTGAGCTATGTCTATCTTAGGATGTGCATGTTAACTAGAAAATCAGGTACATCTTAAAAAGTTTATTGTATATTTTTAAAAATGCATGATATGTTAAATAATGGTCAACGTATTCTTCAAAAAATAATTCATTGGGTATTTAACAATATTCGCCATGTATTACAAAAATGTTCATTGTGTAATAGAAAAATGTTCATTATGTTCTTGAAATAGTAGTACCTAGGGTATTTAAAAAATTCATGGGTTAAAAGAATATTCAACGTGTATTCTAAAATTGTCCGTTGTGTAATACAAAAATATTAGTCATGTATTTAAAATAGTCATTTGGTAGTAAAGGTGTTTGTCATGTATTTTAAAAATCATATGTTTTAAAATGTTCATTATATATTAAAAATGTTCATGTATTTCTCAGAAATTGAAATTAGACAAAAACTGGAAGAGGTAGGTACAAAGGAAAGGCAGGAAAAAAAAGAACGAGAGAAAGATAAGGAAAATGTTGTTGAATTTTTTTATGAAATATGAGAGAAGATAAATGATAATAGAAAATGTAACGAAAAAAGAAGAAATTTTACGAAATTAGAGAAACCTAAAAAGTTGGAAACCAAAATAAAAATAGAAAGTCGGATACAAAACCTACCTAGAACGCTGACGGTATAGAAAACCGTTAGTACACTCGGTAGGGTGGAGAACTTAGCCGGAAGTGCCTGTTCAGGGATCACACGACCATGTTACCCAGATTTGGGCCCTCATATTGAGGTAATATCTTGCGCCCTTCTTCCAATTTGTATTAATGGTGGAGTACCTCGTGTGAGGGGTTACAATGGAGTTGATGTATGAGTCTACCAAGAGTAGTTCTACAAGAGTATATGATAATGGCTACCCCTATCCCCGCCTTATATAGGTGACAAGGGCATGGCTGTCGGCATAGGCTCCTTCCCGTCGGCGTAGATCTAAGCTGACGGCTGCCGTCGGCATAGGCCCGTCGGCGTAGAATACGTCAGCGTACTCTTGTCAGACCGTTGGCATAGGTATGCCGTCGGCATAGGTTCCTAGGTCGATGGCGTCCGTACGGCCGTCGGCATAGAATCACCGTCGGCATTGTTTTGCACGGGACGGCCGTTGACGGCGCCGTCACTGGGTAGCCGAACCACGGGCCGCCACGTGGCGCAGGTAAACCGACGGCCAGGACGTCTAGGCCCACGGCTAAGCCGACGGCCTAGCCGTCGGCTTACTTGCGCCACGTGGCGGCAGCAGATCGCCCCTGGACAAACAACTATGCCGACGGGGCTGTCGGCTTAGATAGCCACGTGTCGACCCCTGGCGTCCACGAGTGAAGGGCTATGCCGACGGCTAGGCAGTCGGCATAGCTTGCCACGTGTCGTGTCGTCTGCTGGGTTCACCTGGGTATAGCTATGGTGGTGGCTAAGCCCTCGGCATAGTTATGTTCTGTCTTTTTTTGTAGGCCCTGTTTTCTCTTTTTCATTCAATTTCACATCATTCAAAGACACAAAATATGAGATTATGCATATATACACAGAAATATGACAGATCATCATCTAAAGATACTCAAGATCATCATCATCATCTAAATATACTCAAGTTCATCATCTAAAGATCATCATCGTTGAAACTTCAAGAACATAATTATTGCAAGACATGGAACATCATCATCGTCATCTAAAGAAACTAAGAAGTAGGAACATGATAAGTATGGCTCGACGGTCACAGGCACGGGTATCATCTTCGACCTCAGGCAAGACCACCACCGCCAAAACCACTACCGCCAAGACCACCACCGCCAAAACCACCGCCACCAAGACCGCCACCACCAAGACCAGCACCACTTTGCCAGATCAGAGTGACCGGGGTCGACGAAGCAGGAGTCGAGCCACCGGTCCCCTACATGTTTGAGAAGAGATTCCAAGGGTAAATATGATATGATAGTGTTGAATGAACGAGAACTAGTTTGTCAGTAGTTAGGCAAATGTACTAACCAGAGTGTCGCTGCCTAGTACCACCCATTCATCCAATGTTGGCATGTGTGGGGGTTCTCCAGCAGGTGGTGGTGGGGGTCCAATTTGTGGTGGATCCATGCGGTTAGTCCAAGACGCCAACATAGTCTGGATGTTAGTTAACAAGCAAACTAGAAGGTCAGAAGGAATGAAAGTGCAAATTTTAGCTTGGTTTTAAGAGGGCAAAACTAACCGTCATCACTTGGTGGTTGTAATCATCGTTTGCCTTCACTCGTTGCAAGTACTCCCGCACCTCAAGTTTCCTATGCTCGACAAAGGCCTTATATGCCTACAAGATTTAGGTTGTTTATAAGTGGGCAGTGCTGAAAATAAACAGAGAAAGTTAGAGAGAAAGAAAATAAGGGGGAAGTACTTACAACATGCTGGAGGGCTAAGGGAGGCTGCGAACGCCCGGTACTCTCTAACGGGCTCGGGTTGGTAGCCCGAAGCCGTGTGTACGAGACCAAAGGAGTGATCAAGCCATCGAAACACGGGTAGCGGCCATGGGACTTCTCCTGGATGGCCACAACCGCCGTGTCGTCGATCTGAGACCGGGCGGCGCCAAGAACATCCAGACCAGGCGGATGCAACCTCTCAAACTGCTGAGTGTAAGACTACAGGTGTGCTCCGCTCACGGGCCATCTTCCACGACTCCATGTATGAGAGCGGCCTCTTCAACTTGTCCTCCTACAATGTTAAACATAAGTTAGCCAGACATAAGAACATAACGGTAAAAAGAAGAACACAAATTCATCATGGATATACATATACCTTCATGGCCATGGAGCCCCAGTGGTTCCTGTTTCCTTGGCCGTGTGTCCCGTCTTTTCCACGGTTAGCCCGGGCCTTGCTGCTCTTGGCAGCAAACTCTACATCTTCACCGAGCCACCTATCCACCAAACTCACCCATCCGTCATCCTTTCCATAGAACCAAGGAGGAATAACCTAAAAAATGGAAGCATGACATGTGATCACGAAACAATCAAATTGACTGCTTATATGTTGGAATGAAAAGTCAGTAATAGTTACCCTCATGAACTGCTCCCTGTTCAAGGTAAGTCGTTGCTTCTGCGCTTTAATTTTGCTCATCTTTTGATGAAGGTAGGTGTGGTAGTAGTGCGAGACGGCAACCCAACGCACCTCGCACTGCAACTGACGAGCTTTCTTCTTTGCAGCCGCCAGCAAGACCACGTCGGCACTAGCCTTGTGCTCGTCAAGAACTCTATAGAGTTCCTGCAATCATGCATAAAACCAGAAGCAAACAAGGCATGAGTTGAGTGAGTTGAGTGATTCAATGATAAACTATGAACGAAACTGAAGACAAGTGATTCAGAAGAGAACTTACCCAAAATTTGGTGATCATGGCCTTAGCGGCCGTCCAGTACTCCACGTGGCTAGAAGCCTCGTAGTGGGCCCAGCTCGTGGCCAAAACCCGCAGATCCAAGTCCCTGTCTGGCCGCGGGCAGAATAGGTCTGACCAATACTCCTTCAACACAGTAGTGATAAGGCCGTTCGGTTTACGTCCCGTTCCGTGAAGGATCCAGTTCCTGCAAAATAATCAAAGATTTGGCATGTGTACAATAAGAAAATGTGGTAATGTGTTGAAAATATGATTGTGAGGCACTTACTCTGTCCCCGCAGGTTCAATGAGCCACTTGTGCGCCTCGATAGAAGGTGGTGTAGGTACTCCAGCAATACCACGCAACCACTTGTACACCATCCGCAGAATAGGGCATAGCCGGGAAAGTCATGCATGCAGTAGTGTAGCCAAACTTTCATCAAGAAATTTTTCTGCAGATGCCGGTCGTATGTCAACCTCGGGAAGTACCAATAGTGGTGCAAATCATCCACCAACGGCTGCATAATCACACTCAAATTCTTCCCCGGATATTCAGGCGCCAGAATTATAAGCGACAGGAACATGGTCTTGCATGTTAGCATAATCTTGATTGTTAGGTTTGGATAGTAGTGTTTGTGTTCGACTAAGTATTAGACGTGTAGGATTAGCAGCCATGGCTAAGTAGTACTCCTATGTACTAGTTTAGTAGTCCGGCTAGGATTTGTACATTGTCTAGTACGTGTCCGAGTATAGGAGAAGGAGTTGTTCCTAGTCGGTTAGCTAGCTTGGAGTCCTAGTCGTTGGTTGCTCTAGTTGGATGTGTATATATATACATGACCGGGGCTGAGATATTGGTAACACCGTGGCAAGAAAAGAGGAAAATAAAAAGAGGAATTTTTAGGGTACGAGACGTACCCTTGGCTATCAGTTTTTGAGCGTGCGTGTTCATCGTGAGTTGCTGTGATCGATCCTGAGGGTGAAGTTCCAACAATTGGTATCTAGAGCAAGGTCGATTTGAAGCCGCGCTTGCCCCGGGGTCGCGACCCGACTAGCGCCTCGGGGCGGGCGATATAGTCGCTGGGTGATTCAGCGATGAGGAGGAGCGGGCAATATAGTTGCTGGATGGAGCAACGGACGAGGAGGATCAGGCGATCGTCGTTCATTGGAGCGACAAGGAGGGAGGCGGCAGGATGTCGTCGGCAAGGCGGTGGAAGGAGATCATTGATGGGAGAGGTGGTGCCGAGGTGCGGTGCTGGAGCTCATCAAGATCGTCGTCTAGGGAAGATAGATGAGTTCAGGAGTCGTGCGAGTTTGCGCGACTGGTCGTCGTGGTGTCAGTGAGTCGTCATGTCCAAGTGCTTGTCTCTGTGAGGATCGGTTGAAGATGAAGCGTGTCATGGTCGAAGGGCTGTCCGGTGTGGTGTAGCACCGAGGGCGAAGACGTGAAGCGAAGATCAAGCTCAAGCGTATAGTGGGACGTTGACCAGTGAAGCGGAGCCTCTTCAATGAGGACCTGTCTCTACATGGGATGGTGTGTGGTCCGTTGGCATGTATTGCGTTAGGGGTGACCGATGGTGTCGCCTGGCAGCGTGACTGGGAGTCTGGATCATACGTTGAGGAGGATCATCAAGTCGCGGATCTACAACAAGTCAATATCGGGAGAAGCACGACGAAGGTGACAAGTCAAGATTAAGGGGAAATTGTTAGCATAATCTTGATTGTTAGGTTTGGATAGTAGTGTTTGTGTTAGACTAAGTATTAGACGTGTAGGATTAGCAGCCGTGGCTAAGTAGTACTCCTATGTACTAGTTTAGTAGTCCGGCTAGGATTTGTACATTGTCTAGTACGTGTCCGGGTATAGGAGAAGGAGTTGTTCCTAGTCGGTTAGCTAGCTTGGAGTCCTAGTCGTTGGTTGCTCTGGTTGGATGTGTATATATATACATGACTAGGGCTGAGATATTGGTAACACCGTGGCAAGAAAAGAGGAAAATAAAAAGAGGAATTTTTAGGGTACGAGACATACCCTTGGCTATCAGTTTTTGAGCGTACATGTTCATCGTGAGTTGATGTGATCGATCCTGAGGGTGAAGTTCCAAGATTGCATTGTGATAACCCACAAGTGTAGGGGATCACAACAGCTTTCGAGGGTAGAGTATTCAACCCAAATTTATTGATTCGACACAAGGGGAGCCAAAGAATATTCTTGAGTATTAGTAGTTGAGTTGTCAATTCAACCACACCTAGATAACTTAGTATCTACATCAAAGTATTTAGTAGCAAAGTAATATGATAATACAGGTGATGGTAGCAAAAGTAATGTTTTTGGGTTTTGTAGTGATTGTAACAATAGCAACGGAAAAGTAAATAAGCGGAGAACAATATGTGAAAAGCTCGTAGGCAATGGATCAGTGATGGATAATTATGTCGGATGCGATTCCTCATGTAATAGCTATAACATAGGGTGACATAGAACTAGCTCCAGTTCATCAATGTAATGTAGGCATTTATTCCGAATATAGTCATACGTGCTTATGGAGAAGAACTTGCATGACATCTTTTGTCCTACCCTCCCGTGGCAGCGGGGTCCTAGTGGAAACTAAGGGATATTAAGGCCTCCTTTTAATAGAGAATCGGAACAAAGCATTAGCACATAGTGAATACATGAACTCCTCAAACTATGGTCATCACCGAGAAGTATCCCAATTATTGTCACTTCGGGGTTGTCGAATCATAACACATAATAGGTGACTATAGACTTGCAAGATAGGATCAAGAACACACATATATTCGTGAAAACATAATAGGTTCAGATCTGAATCATGGCACTCGGGCCCTAGTGACAAGCACTAAGCATAGCAAAGTCATAGCAACATCAATCTCAGAACATAGTGGATATTAGGGATCAAACCCTAACAAAACTAACTTGATTACATGGTAAATCTCATCCAATCCATCACCGTCCAGCAAGCCTATGATGGAATTACTCATGCACGGCGGTGAGCATCATGAAATTGGTGATGGAGGATGGTTGATGATGACGACGGCGACGAATCCCCCTCTCCGGAGCCCCGAACGGACTCTAGATCTGCCCTCCCGAGAGAGATTAGGGCTTGGCGGCGGCTCCGTATCATAAAACGCGATGAAACTTTCTTTGATTTTTTTTCTCCGCAAGACGGAATATATGTAGTTGGAGTTGAGGTCGGCGGAGCCTTAGGGGGCCCACGAGATAGGGGGTGCGCCACCCACCCTCGTGGACAGTGTGTGGGCCCCCTGGTCTTGATTCTTTCTCCAGTATTTTTTATATTTTCCAAAAAGTGCCTCCGAGGATTTTCAGGACATTCCAAGAACTTTTGTTTCTCCACATAAGACAACATCATGGCAGTTCTACTGAAAACAGCGTCAGTCCGGGTTAGCTTCATTCAAATCATGCAAGTTATAGTCCAAAACAAGGGCAAAAGTATTTGGAAAAGTAGATACGTTGGAGACGTATCAACTCCCCCAAGCTTAAACCTTTGCTTGTCCTCAAGCAATTCAGTTGATAAACTGAAAGTGATAAAGAAAAACTTTTACAAACTCTGTTTGCTCTTGTTGTTGTAAACATGCAAAGCCAGCATTCAGGTTTCAGCAAATATTATGAAGTAGCCATACTCACAATAATTACAATTACTCATATCAATAGCATAATCAGCTAGCGAGCCATAATAATAAAACTCGGATGACAACACTTTCTCAAAACAATCATAACATGATATAACAAAATGGTATCTCGCTAGCCCTTTCTGAGACCGCAAAACATAAATGCAGAGCACCTTTAAAGATCAAGGACTGACTAAACATTGTAATTCATGGTAAAAGAGATCCAGTCAAGTCATACCCAATATAAACCAACAATAATGAATGCAAATGACAGTGTGCTCTCCAACGGGTGCTTTTTAACAAGAACGGTGATGACTCAACATAAAACTAAATAGATATGCCCTTCGCAGAGGGAAGCAGGGATTTGTAGAGGTGCCAAAGCTCGATTTTAAAATAGAGATTGAATAACATTTTCAGCGGCATACATTCACTGTCAAGGCAACAACTATGAGATGGATGTATCTTCCATACTACATGCATTATAAGTAGTTCCCAAACAGAATGGTAAAGGTTTATACTCCCCCAACCACCAACAAGCATCAATCCATGGCTTGCTCGAAACAACGAGTGCCTCCAACTAACAACAACCCTGGGGGAGTTTTGTTTAATTATTTTGATTTGTTTTGATCTTTTTGGATCATGAGACTGGGCATCCCGGTTACCGGCCCGTTCTCGTGAATGAGGAGCAGAGTCCACTGCTCTTGAGAATAACCCACCCAGCATGGAAGATATAGGCAACCCTAGTTGAAACATGAGCTGCTCGAGCATACAAAACAGAATTTCATTTGAACGTTTGGAGTTTGGCACATACACATTTACTTGGAATGGTAGGTAAATACCGCATATAAGAGGGTATGGTGGACTCATATGGAATAACTTTGGAGTTTAAGGAGTTTGGATGCACAAGCAGTATTCCCACTTAGTACAGGTGAAGGCTAGCAAAAGACTGGGAATCGACCAACTGAGAGAGCGACAACAGTAATAAACATGCATTAAAATTAATTCACATCGAATACAAGCATGAGTAGGATATAATCTACCATGAACATAAATATCATGAAGGCTATGTTGATTTCGTTCAACTACATGCGTCAACATGTGCCAAGTCGAGTCACTCAATTCATTCAAAGGAGGATACCATCCCATCATACCACATCATAATCATTCTAATAGCATGTTGGCATGCAAGGTAAACCATTATAACTCATAGCTAATCAAGCATGGCACAAGCAACTATAATCTCTAAATGTCATTGCAAATATGTTTACTTCATAATAAGCTGAATCAAGAACGATGAACTCATCATATTTACAAAAACAAGAGAGGTCGAGTTCATACCAGCTTTTCTCATCTCAATCAGTCCATCATATATCGTCATTATTGCCTTTCACTTGCACGACCGAACGATGTGTATAATAATAATAGTGCATGTGCATTGGACTAAGCTGGAATCTGCAAGCATTCAACTCAAGAGAGAAGACAAGTAATATGGGCTCTAAATCAGACTATGGCATAGCCTAGTGGTGGGAAGGGGCTGATGCCTTCCAACCCACCCAAGTTCAAGGCATGGTACTTGCAACTTGGGTTTGTTGCACCAATTATACTATAGGGGGTTCCCTTACAGTCTTCCTGTCAAAAAAATCATGCATATAAGAGCCACTAAACATTTTCAATATGGTATTCTACTCTCGACCCCCAAAGAAAAGAAAAGAAAAGAAAACAATTTACACGGGAAAGCTCCCAGCAAGTAAGAAGAAGAACAAGAAATCTTTTTGGGTTTTCATTTTAATTCTACTACAAGCATGGAAATTAAACTAACTAATTTTTTGGGTTTTCTTAAGGTTTATCAAACACACAAGAAGAAAGCTAGAAAAAGAAAATTAAACTAGCATGGATAATATAATGAAAGAGTATGAGCACCGACGACTAGAATAGTGTGTGAACATGAATGTAAAGTCGGTGAGAAATACGTAATTCCCCAAGCTTAGGCTTTTGGACTAAGTTGGTCTAATACCAAGGACCGCCCGGCGGGTATCCGTAGTTGTAACTAGGGTCGTACTGAGATGCGGCGGCAAATGCCTCCTGAGCTGTGGCATGCTGGCGAGCCGCCTCCGCTCTCCCCTTGTGTTCAGCTGCTTCCTCCCTGGTAACAACATATCTTCCTTTTACCCGATAATCAAAAAGGAGAGGAGCAGGAAGAGTAACATGGACGACGTTGCGTCTGTCATAGATTAGTCGATATTGGAGGAATTGTTCATTCCTCCTAAGAAATGATGGTTGACCATAGCGTCATAATCTAAATAAGCAGGAGATAACATCATATCCCCCTCTCGTGGGGCTATACCAAGATAATTAGCCACACACGTTGCATAAATTCCTCCAAATAAATCTCCGGCTCTACCATTGTTCTGCAACCTACGTGCAACTATTGCCCCCAAGTTATAACCTTTATAACCTAACACAGCACTTTTGAGGACACAAAGATTAGGGACACACATATGACATGCTTCATCTTTACCGTTAATGCTTCTACCAATGAAGAGAGCGAAATAATGTATAGCAGGAAAATGAATGCTCCCTATGGTAGCTTGTGCTATGTCCCTGGATTCTCCCACAGTAATACCAGCAAGGAAATCTCTAAATTCAGATTTATGGGGATCATTAATATTACCCCACTGCGGAAGTTTGCAAGCAGCTGTAAAATCCTCTAAGTCCATGGTATAAGATGTATCATAAATATCAAATAGGACACTAGGAGAATTACGCGTATAGTTATATTTAAACCTCCGCACAAAGGAATCAGTCAATTGATAGTACTGAGGACACTTATCTTGTAAGAAGTCCTCCAGCTCAGCATTACGCACATACGCGTCAAATTCCTCCTCAAAGCCTGCTTCAACCATAAAATCATCGGATGGCCACTCACAAGCTCGTACATCCGCGTCCCTCGGTAATTCAACATCTCGCTCACGTATAGCAATCCTGGGTCCTTTCTTTACCGAAGGACCACCTTGGTACAACCTCCTAGACATAATTCTTTTTCTGAAAAATTTCTGAAATTTTAGTAACTTCAAAATAAAAGTGAATAAAACTAAACAAGATTGGTAGCAACTACTCCTACAAGTGCCTAGAGCCTATATCATGCATTGGAATTACTTGGGACCTCATAAATTTAACATGCAAGCTCAAGAACAAGGTCACCTAAGTAGCAAAAATTTGAAATGAATAAAGCACTAGAACAAAAACTAATTGGACCAAAGGAGGAGTCGCGTACCAAGCAACAACCTCCCAAAGCAGTTTTGTGAATGGAGCTTTGAGCAAGGAGATCGAAAATCGCAGCAAAACGAGCTAGAACTCATGCTTGAGCTGGATGGGGATTTTTTTGGGAAGAAGATGGAGTGTGTGGGTGCTGACATAAGTGGAGGGGGGCCACCAGGGGCCCACGAGACAGGGGGCGCGCCCAGGGTAGGTGGGCGCGCCCTCCACTCTCGTGGCGTGGTGCTTGCCCCTCCTGAAGTGATTTCAGTGCCTAAAATCCTCAAATATTCCATAAAAAATCATACTAAATTTGTAGGGCATTTGGAGCAGTTTTATTTTCGGGATATTTTTTAATGCACGGATAATTAAGAAAACAGACGGATAGTACTATTTTTTCTTTATTTATTATAAATAATAGAAAGTAAAATGAGGGTACAGAAGGTTGTGCCTTCTAGTTTCATCCATCTCATGATCATCAAAATGAATCCACTAACAAGGTTGATCAAGTCTTGTTAACAAACTCATTCCGAATAACACTGAACTGGAGAAATTTCGAATAACACTAAGTCACCTCAACAGGGATATGAAAATCCCCAACAATAAGAATATCATACTTTTTCTTGACAGCAGGGAGAGGAAATTCAAAACCTCCAATAATGATAGTTGGAACTTTTCCAATAGAATTGATGCTATGAACTTGAGATTGTTTCCTCGGAAAGTGTACCGTATGCTCGTTACCATTAACATAAAAAGTGACATTTCCTTTGTTGCAATCAATAACAGCCCCTGTTGTATTCAAAAAAGGTCTACCAAGGATAATCGACATACTATCGTCCTCGGGAATATCAAGAATAACAAAGTCTATTAAGATAGTGAAATTTGCAACCACAACAGGCACATCCTCACAAATACCGACAGGTATAGCAGTTGATTTATCGGCCATTTGCAAAGATATTTCAGTAGGTGTCAACTTATTCAATTCAAGTCTATGATATAAAGAGAGAGGCATAACACTAACACAGGCTCCAAGATCACATAAAGCAGTTCTAACATAATTTCTTTTAATGGAGCATGGTATAATTGGTACCCCCGGATCTCCAAGTTTCTTTGGTATTCCACCTTTAAAAGTGTAGTTAGCAAGCATGGTGGAAATTTCAGCTTCCGGTATCTTTCATTTATTTGTAATGATATCCTTCATATATTTAGCATAATGGTTTACTTTAAGCATATCAATAAGCGCATATGTAAGAAGATAGGTCTAATCATTTCATCAAAGCGCTCAAAATCCTCATCATCCTTTGTCTTGGATGGCTTAGGAGGAAAGGGCATGGGTTTCTGAACCCATGGTTCTCTTTCTCTACTGTGCTTCCTAGCAACAAAATCTCTCTTATCATAACGTTGATTCTTTGATTGTGGGTTATCAAGATCAATAGCAGGTTCAATCTCTACTTCATTGTTTTTGCTAGGTTGAGCATCAACATGAACATTATCATTAACATTATCACTAGGTTCATGTTCATCACCTGATTGTGTTTCAGCATCAGAAATGGAAATATCATTGGGATTCTCAGGTGTGTCTACAGTAGGTTCACTAGAGGCATGCAAAGTCCTATCGTTTTTCTTTTTCTTCTTTTTAGAAGAACTAGGTGCTTCTAAATTATTTCTTTGAGAATCTTGCTCGATTCTCTTAGGATGGCCTTCAGGATACAAAGGTTCCTGAGTCATTCTACCAATTCTAGTAGCCACTCTAACAGCAAAGTCATTTTTATTATTTAATTCATCAAGCAAATCATCTTGAGCTTTAAGCCCAGCTTGAGTAGCAACCATAGAAGCATATTTGCCAATGAGTTTAAGTTCACCTTTAACTCTAGCCATATCAACGCTCACACGTCCTATCTCGAAAGCATTATTCTTTAACTCTCTACCAACATAAGCATTAAAACTTTCTTGTATAGCCATAAAGTCATCAAATTCATCTAAGCACGGGCTATGAAATTTAGTAGAGGGGATTTCAACTTTAACATATCTATAGAGAGAATTTACCTTTACTACCTGTGTCGGGTTATCAAGACAATGTGGTTCTTCAACAGGCGGTATATTAAGACCATGTATTTCTTCAATAGGTGGTAAATTCTTAACATCTTCAGCTTTAATACCTTTTTCTTTCATTGATTTCTTTGCCTCTTGCATATCTTTAAGACTGAGAAATAGAACACCTCTTTTCTTCAGAGTGGGTTTAGGATTAGGCTCAGGGATTGGCTCAATTGGTTCAGGAATTGCCTCAGGAATTGGCTCAGGGAGAGTCCAATTATTTTCATTAGTCAACATATTATTCAATAATAATTCATCTTCATCGACTGTTCTTTCCCTGAAAACACAACCAGCACAACTATCCAAGTAGTCCTTGGACGCATCGGTTAGTCCATTATAAAAGATATCAAGTATTTCATTTTCTTGAGAGGATGATCAGGCAAAGCAATAAGTAATCGGAGAAGCCTCCCCCAAGCTTGTGGGAGACTCTCTTCTTCGATTTGCACAAAATTATATATTTCCCGCAAGGCATCTTGTTTCTTATGAGCAGGGAAATATTTAGCAGAGAAGTAATAAATCATATCCTGGGGACTACGCACACAACCAGGAGCAAGAGAATTATACCAAGTCTTAGCATCACCCTTTAATGACAACGGAAATATCTTAAGGATATAATAATAACGAGATTTATCATCATGAGTAAACAGGGTGGCTATATCATTCAACTTGATAAGATGTGCCACAGCAGTTTCAGATTCAAGGCCATAAAAAGGATCAAATTCAACTAAAGTAATGATCTCAGGATCAACAGAGAATTCATAATCCTTATCAATAACACAGATAGGTGAAGTAGCAAAAGCAGGGCCAAGTTTCATTCTAACATTAAGAGACTGCTGCTTCCATTTAGCCAATAACTTCTTAAGATCATATCTATCATTGCAAGGAAAAATAGCTCTAGCAGCTTCTTCATTCATAACATAACCCTCAGGAACAACAGGCAATTCATAATCATTCAGAGAACTTTCATCATCACTATCATCAATAATAGCATCTTCAATAATTTCATTCTCTCTAGCCCTAGCAAGTTGTTCATCAAGAAATTCACCTAATGGCAAAGTAGTATCACGCACAGAAGTAGTTTCATCATAAGTATCATGCATAGAAGAAGTGGCATCATCAATAACATGCGACATATCAGAATTCATAGCAGTAACAGGTTTAGGTGTCGCAAGCTTACTCAAAACAGAAGGAGAATCTAGTGCAGAGCTAGATGGCAGTTCCTTACCTCCCCTCGTAGTTGAGGGGAAAATCTTGGTTTTTGCGTCTTTCAAGTTATTCATAGTGATCAACAGATATAAATCCTAAGTTACTCAGAGAATAGAGCTATGCTCCCTGGCAACGGCGCCAGAAATTAGTCTTGATAACCCACAAGTGTAGGGGATTGCAACCGCTTTTGAGGGTAGAGTATTCAACCCAAATTTATTGATTCGACACAAGGGGAGCCAAATAATATTCTTGAGTATTAGTAGTTGAGTTATCAATTCAACCACACCTGGATAACTTAGTATCTGCAGCAAATTATTTAGTAGCAAAGTACTATGATAATAAAGGTGACGGTAGCAAAAGTAATGTTTTTGGGTTTTGTAGTGATTGTAACAATAGCAACGGAAAAGTAAATAAGCGGAGAACCATTGTGAAAATCTCGTAGGCAATGGATCAGTGATGGATAATTATGTCGGATGCGATTCCTCATGTAATAGCTATAACATAGGGTGACACAGAACTAGCTCCAGTTCATCAATGTAATGTAGGCGTGTATTCCGAATATAGTCATATGTGCTTATGGAAAAGAACTTGCATGACATCTTTTGTCCTACCCTCCCGTGGCAGCGGGGTCCTAGCGGAAACTAAGGGATATTAAGGCCTCCTTTTAATAGAGAACCAGAACAAAGCATTAGCACATAGTGAATACATGAACTCCTCAATCTATGGTCATCACCGAGAAGTATCATGATTATTGTCACTTCGGGGTTGTCGGATCACAACACATAATATGTGACTGTAGACTTGCAAGATAGGATCAAGAACACACATATATTCATGAAAACATAATAGGTTCAGATCTGAAATCATGGCACTCGGGCCCTAGTGACAAGCATTAAGCATAGCAAAGTCATAGCAACATCAATCTCAGAACATAGTGGATACTAGGGATCAAACCCTAACAAAACTAACTTGATTACATGGTAAATCTCATCCAACCCATCACCGTCCAGCAAGCCTACGATGGAATTACTCACGCACGGCGGTGAGCATCATGAAATTGGTGATGGAGGATGGTTGATGATGACGACAGCGACGAATCCCCCTCTCCGAAGCCCTGAACGGACTTCGGATCAGCCCTCCCGAGAGAGATTAGGGCTTGGCGGCAGCTTCGTATCGTAAAACGCGATGAAACTTTCTCTCTGATTTTTTTCTCCACGAGACGGAATATATGGAGTTGGAGTTGAGGTCGGCGAAGCCTCAGGGGGCCCACGAGACAGGGGGGCGTGCCCAGTGGGTGGACGCGCCCCCACCCTCGTGGACGGGGTGTGGGCCCCCTGGTCTTGATTCTTTCTCCAGTATTTTTTATATTTTCCAAAAAGTGCCTCCGAGGATTTTCAGGACATTCCAAGAGCTTTTGTTTTCTACACATAAAACAACATCATGGCAGTTCTGCTGAAAACAACGTCAGTCCGGGTTAGTTTCATTCAAATCATGCAAGTTAGAGTCCAAAACAAGGGCAAAAGTGTTTGGAAAAGTAGATACGTTGGAGACGTATCACGTTGCATTATGGCGCCGGGAGGGAGATTGAGCGGAATAACAAACATGGGCCAGCAGCTGTATGGATTAGACGACATACCATATGGATTGAACCCATCACCTGATATAGCAATTCTGACATTCCCAGCCTTGGCTGCTTCCTCCGGGTATTCTATATTGAATGACTTCCATGCTTCACCTTGTGATGGATGTACAATTTTATTTGGATTGTACCTTTTCCCTGCCTTGTGCTAGTTCATCATTTTGGCAGACTCCTTGGTGATGATATCGCGCTGTTGTCTTTTTATAAAATCAAGATACCGAAGAACCTTCACAGGGATTTTTAGCTGCTGCTTCTGACCCTGCTCATCGACCACCTCAATATACGAAGAGGAACCACACTTCCTACAGTAGTTGTCATTCGCATAATCATGCCTAAACAAAAGGCAATTCTTTGGACAAACATGTATTTTTCTCATAATCAATGGAGAGCACCTTCATGATTTTCTTCGTAGCATACATGGTTTTCGGCAGTTCATGACCCTCAGGCAGGCTGTTAGCCCATACTCCTAGAAATGCTTCGAAGCAACCTTGGCTACAGCCATACTTGGCCTTGACTTCCATCAGGTGCGAGATGGCATCCAGCAAAGAGAGCTTGGCACCCTCATAAAGAGGTTTCTTTGACGAGGCCAAGATATCTAGGAAGGCCTTTGCGGTTCCTCTGGTTCATTCGCTGAATGTGACAGAGGTGTCGGTTGTGCAACAAAGACATCATTTAGCATGTATCTAACCCCATCATCCTCATAACCAGCGACACATTGTCGTATCACCTCCCCTCTACCATGGTCCCACTGGGTAAAGTCTATCGGCATATTAAAGTTGGGCATAAATCCATGCGTGCGTCTCTTACATTTGGCACACGGGCATTCTGGCACAATCCTCATTGGACTACGAAATATCTCTTTCAAAAACACATCAGTTTTCTCGACCCACTCTGTTGTTACTTGATTCCGACGGAAAAACCCACTATACATCCACTGATTATCCGCTATCTCTGCTTTATTGGAAGCCAAACAATAAAATTAAGAATTCATTTAAATTACTCACATCAATATTTTATTTTTTACAGGGTTGACGAGAAAAGACATTTAATGCACCTACATCTCTAATAGGTAAAGATGGGTCCTAATCTCACCCAAGAATGTGTAGATTGAGTACATTGTCCATGCTCTACCCCATTCCAAGACAAAACTTCGGCAACACCTCCCTGTTGTTCTCCAAATACACGTCTCGATAAAATGCTGAGAGAATGTGCATCCGGAGAACAACGGGGAGGCGCCGCCAAAATCCTGTCTCAGAATGGGTTAGAGCATGAACAACGTACCCAATCTACACATCCTTGGGATGTCCGTGGAAAGCGCTGGACAATCCGAAAGAGTTGTGGTGATAAATATGCAATTAAATGCATATTTATCGATGCAACCCTTTTGGACAGGAGACGCCTAGGTTACGCGATTTGATGTGAAAATGAAATCTAGTGACATGGAAAAAAGCGGATGAGGTCATGGAATTGTTGCTCACCCTCGGATGTAGAGGATGTAGTCGATCAGAGGAGGGATGACCATGGACCAACACCTCACCACAAATCCTGTAAAATTGACCGAGTGAATTTTTTTAGCTCATCACATATCACATAAAGCATTGACACTATATTATGAACCAACATGAAACAACATCTCAAATTGCAAAAAAGCTTCACTAAGTATCCTATGAAACAACATGACCTAACACTAAACATGACAAATGACGTGTCATATGAAACAACATGACCTAACACTAACTTGACCAAACACAAAACTTACAAATATTCATCAATCCATCCATCTAACAAAATTTCATCCATCCATCTAACAAATTCATTACTCCATCCATCTATCACAAATCCATCTAATAAAACATAACAACATTCATCAATCCATCCATCTACCAATATTCATCAATCCATCTAACAAAAATCATCCATTCATCCATGCACATAACAAACTTGAACATAATGAAAAAAATGAAAAAAAAGCTCACCTTTGGAGCCGGTGCAATGGGCAAGCAGGGAGGCCGGGGGTAGGGCTGGGGAATGGTCGACGGGGGGCGGGGCCGCCACTGCACGGCATCGGCGGAGGGAGGCTCCGAGCCCCGGCCGCCACGGCGAGGGCCAAGGGCCATGCAGGAGATGGAGGGCGGACTCAGGGCGGCGTGGCTGTGGCGGCGCGGCGCGAGGAGGGTGCGAAGAGGGAAGCAGCA
>NC_057807.1:692557434-692558288 GCF_018294505.1 Triticum aestivum | reverse complement strand
TGAGGTGAGGGGGTGGGCTGGTGGAAGCGGCGCGGCTGGGTCGGGGTGGCGAGGCTTCCCAGCATGGCGCGAGGAGGGGGAGGAGAGGGGCGTGGCGCGAGGAGGGGGCGGAGAGGGTAGCGGCGGCGGTGCGGGGTCGGGGTGGAGCGGCGACGCAGCGGGGCGGGTGGGTAGCGGGGTCGGGGTTGGGCGTCGATGGGGAATGGGTGGAGGGGGTTCCCCCTACGACTGGATAAGGCAAACTATGCCGACGGCTTAGCCATCGCCATAGGTTAGGGGGCCACATGGCAAACGATGCCGATGGCCACCATCGGCATAGATGACACGTCATCGATCCGCTGCGCGCCATCCATCGCATATCTGTAAAAAAAATTGCATAGCTATATTTTTATGTTTTTTACGTATTATTATTTGGCTAACTTACATGTAGCATGTGTGAATATAAGCATACATACATAATTTTTCGGTTGAAGGCCGCCTGTGTAGACCCGACGCGGCCGTTTCCCCCCTTCACGTGCCGGCGGCGGCGCTGTCCATGAGGGGGGCCACACACCGGAGACATGTGCCGCCTCTTCAGACATGCCACCACACCTCCCCGCATGTATGAGGGCCCGTTGGTATCCTCCGGTGGCATTGCTACCCCCAGGGCCCCAGTCCCGCCTAACCTTGGAGCAGTTGACCACGAGATCTAGCCCTTTGACTTTCCACAGACGGGCTTTGACCAGTGGACCTCTCCATCGGGTTGTGTTAGATCAGCCCATAGGAACATCCGGGAGCAACATCCGGGCCAAACCCAGAGCAAGATCCCATCCATGTAGACCCAACGCATCCGTTTCACCCCTCCAGGAGCGGCG
>NC_057807.1:692554459-692556750 GCF_018294505.1 Triticum aestivum | reverse complement strand
CCTCCACATATGTGCCGGCAGCGGCGCCGTCCATGAGGCGGGCCACACCTTGGAGATGCGTGCCACCTCTTCAGACATGCAACCACACCTCGCCACATGTATGAGGTCCCGGTGCGACGCTCCGGTCGCACTGCTACCCCCAGGGTCCCAGTCCCGCCTAACCCTGGAGCGGTTGACCACGAGATCTAGCCCTTTGACTTTCCATGGACGGGCTTTGACCAGTGGACCTCTCCACCCGGTTGTGTTAGGTCAGCCCATAGGAACACCTGAGAGCAACATCCGGGCCAAACCCACAACAAATTCCCATCCATGTAGAGCCCACGCGGCCGTTCCCCCCTCCAGGTGCCGGCGGCGGTGCTGTCCGTGACGACCAACCGTCTCTTCCTTATTTCCTCTGGCTCCTCGGGGTAGCACGTCTTCCATGAGGCGCCATCTCCGACCATGTGCACACGTCCATAGGACGGCGGCTTGTCCACCAGGACCATTTTCAGTATGTTCAGGGCCCGATTGAATGGGCTGTCCCACTTGGGCCTCCCGACGACTATGACGACTCGTTGCTTTCGGCTGCCTTTTGGTGCTGCTCTTTCTGCAAAAGGAACGTGGATAGTTTACTAATGTGACGAAACTTGCAGTCGAATTGATTGGAAGCTAATATGATAATGTGGTAATATAACAATTACCAGAAGTCTCATGAACTCCCTTGTGTTCGGGTCCGTGTAAAAGATCTTTCTGACTTTGTCCCACTTGTACCGGGCCCTGATCCAGTCATGCTCCAGCGGGTCGGTGAACTCCGCCAAGGGGTCTGGGATTCCGAGACTTTCACGTTCGGCGTTCTCCTTGGCCCATATGTGCATTTCCCCTCATAACCACGGCTTCCAAGGTGATGGGGAGGCGTGTTCCTGGCTTGGAGTGCCTTCATTTTCTCCGACTTTGCCTTGACTTCTTCTTTACCGCAATTCTCATTGAATTTTGCAAAGTCCTCTTCCGTTATTGTCGGGTTATCAGCATGAATCCTGGACCACGGTTCATTCTTCGCAATCGCTTTTTTCACCTGAACTTTCTAGGAGGACAAGTCGTTGGTGAACGTCACCATCGCCTTGTCGTTTATCTTTGTCATGGTGACTTCGTCCCACGACTCTTTATATTTGCCTTCATCCCGGCCGGGGAACATGAACCTATTGTGCAACTTCTTTAGGAGCATGTGCTCCATATGTGGTATCTGCTTCAACCTCTCGTCGTTGATGTTGGCAGTTTCCCTGAGGATACATCCAAGTTGATTGCCCCAGCACAAGCGCGCTTCCTCTGGCGCCATTGGCTCTAACTTCTTGGGGTGCATCTCCGTGACCACAATTTGTCCGATGCCAAGCTCGTTTGGTCTTCGTGTCCTCTTCTTCTTCAGTGCTTTACCGACTACGACAACATCGTTGCCGGTCTCGAGGGTGGTGTCAGTGCCGGTTGCAGTGTTGGGCCGGTGTCGTGGTTGGGGCCATTGCCGCCACCATGCAACCACATCTGGTGTTCGTCCAGATAATCGAAATAGTGATTTGCTACCTCGATGGGGTTTGCGAGGCGAGCAGAACCACCCACGACTTCGGCGTCGGTAGACATGTTTCCTATTAAACAATTGTAAATAAAAGATAAAATGAAGACAAAAAGGGGCCTATATTTGGTTGGAATGTTGATTCATTCCCCTTCCGGCAAATCCCGGGTACTCCATATGTCCCAGTTTCTAGCATGAAATTTTCGGCATGACCTTTGCTAAAAAGTGGACATATGGAGCGCCTGAAATTTGCCGGAACGGAAATGAATCAACATTCCGGCAAAACATAGGCCACTCAGATATTTTTCGACCTTCAACAAACATTGCAAAACCAACATATAACATCAATGACATATATCATTCAAGCAAAAGCATGCTTGTACTTAAATACACAAAAATGACAAAAATAGCTACAAACTTGCTCAAACTTGCTCCTAGGGTTCATACATAGCTAACTTGCTCAAAATGTTGCTAACTTTGCTAAATTTGCTACTGTTTTTTTATTTGCTACTGTTTTTATAAGTAATTTTGTTGCTACTGTTTTTTTAAATTGCTACTGTTTTTTTAAACTTTGCTACTATTTTTTTTAAATTGCTATTGTTTTGTTAATTTGCTAGTGTTTTTTAATTTGCTACTATTTTTATACCTGATTTTTTTGCTACTACTTTTTTTAAAAATTGCTACTGTTTTTGTAAACTTTGCTATTGTTTTTTAATCCTTTTTGCTACTGTTTTTTTAATTTGCTACTGTT
>NC_057807.1:692542473-692554211 GCF_018294505.1 Triticum aestivum | reverse complement strand
GCCGAAGCAGACGAGGAGGAGGTCGGAGCGGTGCAGACGAGGACGAGGAGGAGGCCGACGTCGAGGCCGAGGGCGGGCAGGGGCTCGATCCGGCGTCGAGGTCTAGGTCGAGGGGCGACGGCCGGCGGGTAGGGGCGACGACGGTGACGCGGGCAACGACAATAGAGAGGAGGGGAAGAGGTGGGAGAGTGGGGGAGGGGAATGGGACTTTGCAAAATTTTGAGCCCACGCGGGCAGTGGTTAACTCAAAATAGCAGTAGCGTTAGTTTAGTAACAAGCGCTATAGCTAAGTTAGCTATAGCGCTGGTTCCTAGACCAACGCTACTGCTACGTATTCCAATTTTTTTATTTCTAAAATACAAGTAGCAGTAGCGCTGGGTTAGGAACAAGCTCTATAGCTAAACTTAGCTATAGCGCTGGTTCCCTAAACCAGAGCTGCTGCTAAGTATTCCAATTTTATTTTATTTATTTCTAAAATGCAAGTAGCAGTAGCGCTGGGTTACGAACCAGTGCTACTGCTACATTTCTTTTCTTTTTATTATTTTGTGTTTACTTCTCTTTTTCTTTTCTATTGCTTTATCGCTTTTCTTTTCTGTTTACTTTTCTTTTCTTTTGTATTGCTTTATCCCTTCTCTTTTCTATTTACTTTTCTTTTCTTTTGTATTGCTTTATCCCTACAGGCGTCTCCCTCCCACGCTGCGCGAATATCACCGGAACCATGCATGCATGTAATTGAAGGGGATGCGATTACATCGTTTCACCGACAACGGTTACTTAAGTGCGTACACAAAATAGATACATGTATATAAATGTAGGTTTCTGATCAGCTGCGTTGACGATGTTTCACATTGAGCTTCTTCCCTTTCTTGTTTGTTGCCTAGTAATTGAGCCCCTCCTTGTGACTTTTTCGGAGCCATGGAGTACGATCTTTCTTAGGTAATGTAGTCTTGATTCTTCTTTTCACGTATGCTTCATCGTCATCATCATCTTCCCTCATCGGGTTTCCGTATTGGTCATAGTCTTCCTCGTTGGCGACTCCATCTATTCCGACGATGCTTCTTTTGTATCTCCTCACGACAACACGGCTGGGATTGTCCGGGTCGGTTATGAAGAACCATCGTGTCACATGCTTAGCGTGTACCCATGGCTCATTTTTGGCGATGACGTTAACGTTCACGGGAGTCATCTTCGCGTCGGGTATAGACATGGTGGTGAAATACTTGTTTTCTCTTACGACGTCCTTGGCCCATCTAACACGGAACATCATCGCATTGTGCATTCCAGCATAGTCAAGCTCCCAGATCTCTTCGACCCTTCCGTAGAATCTTTCAGTTGTGCCGTTGGCGTCGGTCACACATTGAATTGTCACCGTGGAGTTCTGGTAATCATTGTCCATGTCTATGGCCTCTGTGTAGAACGTGTACCCATTGATATCGTAGGACTGATAGCTCGCGAGCTTGGGCGCGGGGCCATGTGCTAAGGCGTGTATGAGCAATCCGTCTGAACTGCCCTCTTCTGGGGGATTTTCAAGAACTTGCTCTTTGAACCAATGCAAGAAAGTTGCGTTGTGATCTACAATAACTTCGTCGTCCGTCTTGAGCATCCCCTTATCACGGTACTTCTTTGCGGTGCTTTCTTTGTGCCGTGCCACATAATCATCTACAACATCTAGGTGTTGTAGCACTACTAAGTTAGCCCTGTCAAAGTCGTTCCGTCGATCCGAGTAGTCCACGTGCAATTCCCTCCGGCCGTTGTTGTGACCATCTCCTTCGAGCTTCCCATCGTGCTTCTTGATGGGCAAACCAAGAATAGGGTCTCCGGCGGTTATATAATTCTCGCAAAAGGAGACGCACTCATGCGTCAGATACCCCTGGACGATGCTCCCTTCGGGACGGGACCTGTTATGAACAAATCCTTTGATGACCTCATTAATCCTCTCAAACGGCATCATGCTGTGAAGGAATGTTGGCCCGAGGTCGACGGTGTCGTCCACGATGTGGACACACAGACGCACCATGACGTCAAAAAACGTGGGTGGGAAGTACATCTCAAGCTCACATAGTATGACAACGATCTCTTCCTGTAGCCTTCGGAGCTGCTTCACACTTATGGACTTCCAAGAGATAACGTTGAAGAAGTTGCAGAGACCAGTAAGCGTGTCACGGACGTGCTTGTCCACTATCCCTCTAATGGCAATCGGGAGTATCTGCATCATCATCACGTGACAGTCATGAGACTTCATCCCGCTGAACCTTTTCTTCTTGGGGTCAAGAAATCTGCTTATCTTCCCACAGTAACCGGAACTGACTTTGATTCCCATAAGGCACTTAATGAATTGATCAATCTCCTTCGCACTTAAGGTGAATCAAGAAGGGGGACAATAATTCTCCTCCTTCTTGTTGACTTTTCTGTCCCTTTCCCCCTCCTCCGTCTCCATCTTCGTCTCCTCCATCAACTTTTTACGGTGGAGATCTTTCCTGATCTTCAAATCTTCCAAGTCTTTCCTTGCCTTCGGCCCATCCTTGGTCTTCTCTGGCATGTTCATCAGTGTGCCAAGCAAGCTCTCGAGCACATTCTTCGTGATATGCATTTGATCAAGGCAATGAGGCATGTCGTGATTGGGCCAGTACTCCAAGTCCCAGAAAACAGACCTCGTTTTCCATATCTTCAGTAGCGGCTCCGGCGCCTTTTTGATCATTCCCGGTGCGGGGCATTGTTCCCAGTTTCTCAACAGCTCATCGATTTCCACGTCGCTCCTATTACGTGGAGGTCCTCGAAGCTTAGCCAACCCATTGAATAGATCTCCATGCTTTCTCCATGGGCCATCCTTCTCGAGCCATCTATGATGCCCCATGTACACAATTTTCCCAGGCTCGCCATCTTTCGTTGATGTAAGCTGCTGAGACATTGTATCATCCATGCACCTCGTGCATCCGCAGTATTCGTGGCACACCTGGCCTGAGGTGTACCTGTAACCGAGATAGTCGTGCACCATTGTCATTAGCGCGGCTCTCATATGGAAATACTCTCCTTTTCTGGCGTCCCATGTCCATGCCGGTGATTCCCATAACGTGTCTAGTTCCTCTTGCAGAAGCCCCATATATAGGTTAATACTATTTCCCGGTTGTTTCGGCCCTTGAATCAGCATGCACATGTGTATGTACTTTGTCTTCATGCACTTCCATCGGGGGAGGTTGTACATCCATACAAACACGGGCCATGTGTTGTGGTTGGTGTTCTAGTTTCCAAACGGATTCATGCCGTCGGTACTCGCACCAAGCATGTTGTTTCTTGGATCTTCTGCAACAAATTCATATATAGCGTTGAATGCTCTCCACTGGCTACCATCTACGAGGTGTCTCAGCCTCGGATCATCTCCATCGTCGGGCTTCTTCCTCTCCACGTGCTAGCGCATGAGCTTTGCTTCCTTAGGATCTACGAAATACCCCTGCAGACGGGGAGTGATCGGAAAGTACCATACAACTTTCTGAGGAGCTTTCTTTCCTGCCTTCTTGTATCGAGAAGCATTGCACACTGGGCAGCTGGTTTTTTCCGTGTGCTCCCCCCGATAAATGATGCAATCGTTGATGCATGCGTGGTACCTAATGTGCGGCAAATCAAAAGGGAAAATGATTTTCTTGGCCTCCTCGACACTAGTAGGACACAGGTTCCCCGTGGGAAGAACTTTATTATGTAGATACTTCAAATGCTCATCGAGGCTTTTGTCTGTCCATTTGTTTTTGGCCTTCGTCTTTAGAAGTTTGAGCGTGAACCTCAAGCGGGTCACCTTGGGATCGCAACCATCATACAATGGAGTCCTCGAGTCTACTTCAAGTTGCGCCATCTTGGCCTCTTCTCTAGAAGCAACTCTCTCGCTAGTTGTACTCTTGCGAAAGAGGTTTTGAACATGAGGGTCCTGCATGACTGCACTTAGTAGCGTCGAAGACTGCGGCATGACCGCCGCCTCTTCTCCGCCATGTCCGGACTCTTCTTCATCGTGTTCGGAATCTTCTCCGCCACCGTCATTTCAGGACTCTTCCCCGCCGCCATGTCCGGCGCCATCGTCTTCGTGTCGATCGATCATCTCTTCGTCTAGGCCCATGTCGTTATTCCCTGCCATGTGGACGTCCTCATCATCATCATCTTCTTCACTTATCCTTGAGTATATCCATCCATAAAACCATTCATCAGCAGGTGCGCCTTCAAAGTGCCACGATCAAAAGGGTCCAAAAGGACTCCTTCCTTGCATCTTGCACACGGACATCTAATCCTAGTCTGATTATTTGCATACATGTCCACACCGCGGATTCCATGTACCGCTCCACCTTCCATCCACTCAACTTCATGACCGACTGCACGGTATAACAAGCAAACGGGTTAGAAAATAAATAATGCATGCATGTTTCAAAGTCATATAAAATTTTGGCATGGCCTTGCCTAAAATAGGACATATTGAGTTTGCTGGAAATTCACCGAAACGGAAACAAATCGACATTTCGGCAAAACATAAGCAACTCGAGGGCATGTCACACTCGCACAAATCTCTCCATATATATATCCCAAACACACATATTCTCATGCACACACATATTTCCATTCTTGAAATGAACTTTTTTTATTCACCTATATATCTCCCGAGAGAGACCGGTCGAGAGAGCACGCGGTAAATTAGATGATGAGAGAGACCGATCGACAGAGCACGTGTGGATGGCTAAATAGCTAGCTAGATCTAGTTGTTGGGGAGGAGAGGTGAATCTAGCTAGCTAACTAATGGAGAGGGAGTTATGGTGGAGTGGGGCATTGATGGGGAGAGGAAGAGAGGTGGGAGAAAGAGAGATGTGAGAGAGGCCATTTATGGAGGAGAGTTATGGTGGAGGGGGGACATTAATGATGAGAGAAGAGAAGTAGGAGGAAGAGAGAAGAAGAGCAACAATGGTGGAGAGTGGAGAGGAGAAAGGAGGGGGAGAGAGGGCAAAGTGGGGGAGAGGAGGGGGAGGCGGTGAAAAGGTGGCACCAAGCCGCAACTAGCAGTATGCCGATCAAGTACCAGTTCTTGGTATAGTATCTAGTACGATCTGTTAAGTAGATTCTACGGGATTAATTGCCTAAC
Source organism: Triticum aestivum (assembly GCF_018294505.1). Taxonomy (NCBI): domain Eukaryota; kingdom Viridiplantae; phylum Streptophyta; class Magnoliopsida; order Poales; family Poaceae; genus Triticum; species Triticum aestivum. The sequence continues at coordinate 692,549,101 of NC_057807.1, read as the reverse complement.
AGTATGCCGATCAAGTACCAGTTCTTGGTATAGTTCCATGCCAGATAGTCATCAACACCGGGTCCCCCAACAGTAACCTCTTTTATACCCCTCGCATCATCCTCATAGAACATTGCACCCACCTTCTGCTCGTTCCATCTTGTCCCTGACTGATCTAAAAGATGACAAACTTTCGTCATCCCTGGAACGTACTCGGCACCCAGAGGTACCAAGCTTCCACTCCGTGGGATCCATTGGTCATGATCGCTATTAACCTTCGAGCCATCACCAATGCGCCATACCAAGCCAGCCCGTAGAAGATCTCTCTCGTGAAGAATGATGCGGAAAGTGTATAATCCTCCCGCCGGGCAGGTTGCGTTCAGAAGAACCCCCAGCTCTTCCAGCACCTCTGACCCGCTCTCCCCTCCGGCCGATGCTCTTCCACTGCCCCTTGCCCCATCTCTTCTTCTCAGGCGAAAATCGAAGCAGAAGCCGTGCGCTACAGTGGTCAGCTAGAAGGCAACACCCGCTGCAAGCTGCCGTAGGCGCTGGAGCAGGGGGGTCACTGGCGCTGCAATAGGGGGTCGTGCGGAGGTACTGCAACGAGCGGAAGGTCGCGCGGTGCTGCTACAGTGGAGCATTCGTCGGCAGCTCAGAGCTGCAATACAGCACATAGTGCTGCAATGAAGCTTCACCGGCAGCTGCTGGTGCTGCATTGGAGCAGGCAATGCTGCAATGGAGCTTCACCGTGGGATGCCGCTGCTATGACGCAGCGTTCGCCGGTGCCCCGGGGCTGCAATGCACCGCTCGGCGACGCAGTGCAGTGCGCTTGCCAGCGCTTGTGCTGCAATGGAGCGAGATTGCCGGCGCCGGGTGCGGCGATGGATCACCGCCGCGCTAGGGTTGGTGTTGCAGTGTAAGTTTAGCATTGTTGGCGCCTATCGGTGGAACATCAATGCGCTGCCGGCGAGGGAGGTGGGACTCCTGCTGCGAAGCATGAGGCGCTGCTTCCCCACGGCGACGCGAGTCGTTGCTTCGCTGCAGCTGTGATGAGAAGGAAAAGGACCCGACAATGTGTTGACCGATCCAACGACTGGTTTTTTGCGCGGCTGCTCGGGTAATCCGTAGCTGCTGCATGCTTTTGTTTTCGGGGCTGCCCTTACTATTGGAAAGGGCAGTTTTGCACGAAAGCTAGGGTACAACTCTAATTATTATTTTTGAACTAGGGTACAACTCTAATTGGTGTTGGAATTTCGCCACAGGATCGATCACATCAAACACACGTGCACACAAAACTGATAGCCAAGGGCCCTTGTCGTGCCCTTATTGTCTCTTTATTTCTTTTCTCTTTTCTCTCTGTACAATCAACTCACGCGGCTCCCTGTGTATATATATACACACCCAACCGGCACGAAAGGTTCCAAACCTACTCGTGTCAACCCTCGGCACCTAAACCAAGCTAGACTCAAACTAGTACTGCCCAGGCAACACAATCCTAGCCGGACTCTTCCTACTCCAAATACTAGTACGTACTAGGTACTTTCCTAATCTAATCACCGGCAACGCTGATCACACTACTAATTCTAACCGGAATTTGGACATGTTTGGATTATTCCAGCAATTGGTTGTTGGTAATACGGTATGTTCCAGCCTCCAGGATAGAGTCCGCAACTCGTGAATCCTATCTGCGGGCTACGGCGATGACGCTTCATCCACCAGACCAGCGGCGATCCGGCGCTTCTCCTCCTCCTCCTCCTCCGGTGGTCGCCACCAGCAACGAGGGCGTCCTGCCCTTGGACCTTCTCTACGACATCCTGCTCCGCCTCCCCGCCGAGGCGCTCTGCCGTTTCCGCGCCGTCTGCACGTCGTGGTCGTCCCTGCTCTGCCACCCGGACTTCATCGCTGCTGCCCACAACTCTAGCATGTTCCTCGCTATTGGTATACAGGATTACACTTCAAGCAATGATGTCATCGTCCTCGACATGGAGTCTGGCCACGCCGTCTCACGGGTAAACGTCGCTGCCAAACAAATTCCATACAGCAAGGCGTGCGGCATGATTCAAGACGGCAAGGTCTGTGTCGTTGCCAATTATCGGCTCCGCCTGCTCGACCTCACCAACGGCATCGTCTCCTTCTTGCCAGACCATGCACTGCCGCTCGGCTACACATTCACCTGGTGCACGGTCGGGCGCGTGAGCTCTACGGGAGAGCACAAGGTGCTCGCCATCGCCACCAGTTGGCACCAAGATTCGCAGGTGTGCAAGATCCTCACCCTTGGCCTCAGTGATGGTGGCTGGAGGGATACAACGAATCCCCCGTTAACGTTGGCCGGAGGCGTCACTGTCATCAATGGGGTTGCCTACTTTCTGTCCTACTATGCTAAGTACAAGGAGTTGTACACGCACCACCAGATCATGGCGTTCGACTTTAACAACGAGGTGTGGCGGTCGACAGCGAATTCCCTCCAAGGCCCTGCAAACTGTCAATGCACCAGGTTGGCCGAGTTGGATGGCCATCTGGTTACATGCCACGCCGATCGCCTCACCTCCTCCATTGAGCTATGGTTCCTCATGGACTCGGACCGGTCTCTCTGGTTCAAACGCTACACCATCACCATGCCATGCCACCAGACCCACCAGCCACTGATGTGCTATACCTATGAGTACTTCGAGAAGCCATTAGCAGTGCTGGATGATGGGAGGATTGTGATGTGGATGCGGGTGCTCCGACAGGGGTGCAGCGTCTACGAAGAGGTATTGCGGATGTACAACCCAAGAACCAAGACATTCAAGGATGGGACAGTGGTGCCCTGTTGCAACAATATGAGACTGTTCGCGTGGAATTTGTTGCATACACGGCAGAGAGGTGCGCTAGACGATGCAGCAAGGCGTCTGCTAATCAGTAGACGGCATCACTGATTTGGGCCACCATCCTCCATATCTGAAACCCACAAAACGCCCGACAATGAACTTGATCTGATCCGTGCATCCAGTAAGACAAACTTGTAAAATTTAATGGTTGTATGAGCACGTGTAATGAAGTTTGTCCTGGTAGAAATAAAAGTTCATCTTGATCTAACCAATGTCTTATTGTACTATTCATGATGCTCTAGTCCATTTTGCATGTATGCAATGAGATCACCCATGGCTAGGCTGCTCCATTGGTTGAGGTTTCAAGAAGCTTTTTATGGACCTTCCCTAACTCACCTTTTGAATGTTGCACAACACTCGCGTGCTACGAAAGGAAAGGGAGTTATATCGTATGGCACTGCTGCTGCCTCCAAAACATGATTGCCCCTGCCGCTAGGTTGGATCTCAAAAGAAAACAATGATCGGTCAAAGTCCAGGGCAGACGGCACCACACGATCTGATATTTTTCCCCAGAAAAGAGATTGATCAAAATGAAGGAGCTGGCATGGTTTGGAGGGATCACGCGGGCAAGATAATTTTCACACCATGTCGCCAACAATTCAGTTAATTCTGTTCGATTCGGGTACCCAAATGCCCAGGGTGACACCATCACACCGTTGAAGCTGTCATGGTTTAGCAGGAGGTGATTCACGGCGTCGAGACTTGGGAAGCAATCGATGACCTAATCCACATCATCATCTCCTCCAGAAAGCTATTTTTGCAAAACAAGGTAAGGTAACCAACATACTAGCTACGAGGAAAAGAAAATGCAATAAACCCGAACAGAAAACATGAAATGTAGAGGCTTTCAAGACACCTTCAATTTGTGGCTGAAACCGACCAACTTCATGCTATCAATTTATACTGGATTTCCCGCATTTTGGCACAAATGCAGAGTCAAATTGTCGACGCGCATCAGGATTCAAACTTACGATCAGCATTGAATATCGAGAACCAGTTAAAAGATAAGATATTGTACAGTACTAATGACCCAGCATACTATATACAAAGAAGCTAGATAAGATCGTGTGTACAGTACTACGCAGAGTTCTCAACTCAACGTATTTAAACACTGAAGGGGAAGCAAGCACAGAAACAACCTGGCCTTGGGTAGGTCTCTTCTGATCAAAGGATGACGGTTCATGAGACTGCTTTGGCACGAGATATCTTCAGCGAGTTGAATGCTTCCCTGCATAATCAAATTATGACATTACATACGTTATACAGATGTGTTGAGGTAGCAAATGCATGACGACACAATTTGGGATTCAATCTTGAGACAAAAAGTCGTATGCTCTATCTGATCAAGAATATAAGTCGCTCAGGACATCAGCGTGGTCTACAAGGTGAAATTTTGACCCATCAATTTCTCTGAAGATATATATATTGATTTGGATAGAAAGTTACTCCCTCCAAAAACGCTCTTATATTATAGGGTGGATGGAGTATATATTACTCCCTCCGTCCCAAATTACTTGTCTTAGATTGGTCTTGATACGGATGTATCTAGACACATTTTTTAGATACACCTGTATGTAGACAAATCTAAGACAAATAATTGGGGGCGGAGATAATATGTAATTACCTTTCATGATAAATTTAGCAGTATTGACCTTGGGTTATCAATGGACAGAGTTACCGAAAAAAGCTTTCGCTTCGCTTTATATATAAATCACTGATCAACAAGCACCCAGTACAAACACGCATCACCGCTACACATGCACACACCCAAGGCAGGATACAAAGGCGCTGAGCGCAGCAACACCATCTCTAGAACTACCACCACGAAGAGATGAAGCTACATACGACGATCCTTGAGCTCCAAGGCGGCGCCTTCAGGAAGGGTACGACACCGGCGCGCCGCCACCGCCCGATCCAAGGATCAGAGTTTCCCCTGGAGCTGCATGATGGGCAATGAGAGCCGCGACGACGCCTTCAAGAATGGAACGATCTTCGCCGCCGCCGCTCCGTCCGAAGATAGAACAGGTTTTCACCTCGGCCAACACTCACGGCCACCGAACGCCACACCCGGGCTACCACGCCGCCCACACGGCCATGGCGAGCTGGCGGCACCAAGCCACGGGCTTTGCCCAAGAGCACCGCGCTACCACCACCAGGGCCGCCGCCCCGGTATCCAAGACCTTGACACCACCTCACCCGAGCCCCACCGCTACCCCAACCAAAGAGACGAGCGGGAAGGTCCCACCTTTCGCACCCCTAGGCGACCCCATCGTCGAGACCCTACAGACCGGCCATAACTGGCATCCATCAACCCGTCCTGCAGCCCAGAGCGCGAGACGAACTCAATCCTGCAGCACCGTGAGGGGGACGAGGTCAGTCCTGCTGCACCGTGCGCGAGACGACCTCGGTCCAGCTGCACTGTGCGCGAGACGAGCTCGTCCTGCCGCACCAGACGCAAGACGAGCGATGGATCGCGGCTGGGAGAGGGCCAGCCCTTCGATGGAAGTAGTGCCCGGACGACGAGGAGATGGGGCGAAGGTCAAGACGGTCCGAACGCGGACGAGCCGACGCCGGAGAAGCCGGCCGTCGCCGCAGTCAGAGCCGTTGAGCCACCATGAAGCCGCCACGACACCGGGAGGCCACCACCAACGCCAGACCTCCCCGCGCTGCCGCCCACGGCCAGAGCAACGGGCACGCTCGGCCGCTGCCCACCTGCGTCGCCCGGCGAGCTCCAAGCGTCGGAGCAGCCGAGCACGCACCACCGATGCCACACGCCGAAGCACCAGCCACCACCACAGAGCATGCACATCCACGCCCTGGCCAACACCACCGGAAGCCCCACCACCCCGTCGGAGAAGCACAGCCACCAGTAGCACCACCACCACCTTAGCAGGGCCACCAGCCATCCCCGCCGCCACCAACAAAATCTCGGCAGAGCCACCCAGATCCGCCGCCAGAGCAACCCGCCTCCTCGGATCCCCACAAGCCTCCGCTGGAGGGGGGAGGGAGGAGAGGAGGGCACTCCTGCGGGCCGCCACGACGCCGGGGAAGGGAGGGGGTGGAGCAGAGAGAGCCACCGCCCGACGCTGACGGGCAGGAGGGGCGCCCCACGACGCCGGCCACCTGCGTGTGGGAAGACACGCCCCGCCGCCGCCGCCTGCGCCATGCGGCCTTTTGGCCGGTGACGGCGAGGGAGGAGAGGCCGATGCGAGGAGCTGGGGTGGCGGCGCTAGGGTAGCTGCCCGGAGTCGCCCGAGGGAGCGACTCGGGGGCGTCCTCCTTGCCTCTGCTGAGATGGAATCGCTAGCTCAGATAGCCTGTGCCTATCCTTATATGGACAGAGTTATGAACGTTTAACTATGGACAACCCTGAAATGTGTTGGCGTAGCCTCGACTTGCCGCGATCAGCCGGCGAGTTCTTTCCGACGGTACGCGCACGTACGAAGCTGAACCAAAGTTACTGGATCGATTCCTGCAGACACTCCCGTACGCCAAGCTAGCTAATTAGCTTTAAGCTAGCGGCGGCTCGCTGGAACGGCCGCGTACAGAATACTTCAGGAACCCACGTAGACGAACAAGACAAGGACGCGAGAGTTGGCCAAAAGGCTCGTGACGTGCCTTTGCTTTGTATTGATTTTGATCTGATATTACAAGGTAGGGGTACCCAGGTATTTATATTAGCTAACCTAGCCTATTACAATACCTAGTCGGTATCGGTGACTGCTCCTAGTCCGTACCGGACAGGACACAACAGCGTGGTTGATTCCAACAAACCCCCC
>NC_057807.1:692533430-692542132 GCF_018294505.1 Triticum aestivum | reverse complement strand
CACGATGTCCTCACTTCACAGCTTGGACGCCGATCCTTCCCCGCATCTCCGTGAACTTCTGTCGTCCCAAAGACTTGGTCAGGATATCTGCAAGCTAGTCGTCGGTGCAAATGTAGTTGACTTCAACCTTGCCTTCTTCCACGCAATCTCGTATGTAGTGATACCTTATATCAATGTGCTTACTTCTATCATGATGCACTGGGTTCTTACATAGAGCAATCGTGGACTTGTTGTCAACGTAGAGCACCACTCCTTTCGGTTCCTTGTCAGTGAGGTCACTGAGTAACCTTTCTAGCCACACACCTTGACCCGCCGCGGTTGCAGCTGCAATATACTCCGCTTCACAGGATGATAATGCGACCACCTTCTGCTTTTGTGACAGCCAACTCACTATGCTTCTTCCCAAGAAATATGCCATGCCCGAGGTACTTTTACGATCGTCAATATCTCCTGTCAAGTCCCTATCACTGTAGCCAAGTAGCTCCACCATCTCCTTCCGCTTCTCTCTCAAATAGACACAACCGAAGTTAGTTGTCCCTTTGATGTACCTGAGTATTTGTTTCACAGTTGCCCAATGTTCTGTCGTGGGTGCTTCCATGAAGCGACTCACTACGCCAACGGAATAGGCCAAGTCTGGTCGTGTATTCACAAGATACCTTAGGTTTCCGACCACACTTATATACTCCGTTGCATCAACCGCGGGTGTTTGCCTCTTCTTGCTAAGTTTAAGTCGAGGCTCCATTGGAACATGACTTGGATTGCAGTCCTCCATGCTACAGCTTTCAAGAATCTTCTTTGCATATGCCTCCTGGCAGAGTGTGATTCCCTCCGGCTTTTGATGTACCTCGATCCCGAGATAGTAAGTCAAGAGCCCTAGATCACTCATCTTGAAAAGCTCCTTCATTTGTAGCTTGAATCTAGCAATCTCCTCCTCATCTGCTCCAGTTATCAAGAGATCATCAACATAGATGCCCACTAGGAGACGATCCTTGCCTTTACCTCGCTTGTACATAGCATGTTCCAGTGGACTCTTCTCAAAACCAAGAGAAACTAGTGTACGATCAAGCTTGATGTTCCATGCCCGAGAAGCTTGGCATAGCCCGTACAATGCCTTGTGTTGTTTCAACACCTTGTGTTCCTCTCCCCTTTTGATGTAACCCGGTGGTTGCTTCACATATACTTCTTCTTTCAACTCCCTGTTCAAAAAAGCGGATTTTACATTCATGTGATGTAGCCTCCAAGATTCTTGAGCCGCGAGAGCTATAACTAGCCTCACCGATTTCATCCTTGTGACGGGAGCGAACACTTCCTCAAAGTCTACAACTTACTCTTGCACGTATCCTTTGGCTACGAGCCTTGCCTTATGCTTCACCAAGTTTTCTTCGGCATCTTTCTTGACTTTATACACCCACTTGAGCCCTATGATTTTATGGTCGTTGGGTGGATCCACGAGCTCCCATGTTTTGTTGTCTTGGATCGATCCCAACTCCTCGTCCATACCACGACGCCAACACTCCTCCGTGTTTGCATCTTCAAATTTCTTCGGTTCCTCGACGCTAAGCAGACACCGCCATCCTCTTCCGTTAATTTTCACAGGATTTGCTTTTGGAAGTGCTTCCTTTGGATATAAATCCACCACTGGTCGAAGACGTACTGGTGTCGGCGGACGTTCCCCCGTCTCCTGTTCATTCGAAGACGAAGAACTATCCTCTGAAGCTGCCTCACTTCCGATTTCTGGCGATTGAGGCTCTTCCGAGCTGGCCGCGTGTCCACTGGACGAACTAGACGTAGCTGGCCGTGCTTTTCCTGCACGTACAGTGGGCGAACCAGCCACAACTGGTGTTTCTTCACCATCACGTGGGTGGCTTTTGGGGCCAACCTCCACACTACGTGGGCTTCCCAGCCTAGTAGACGAGCCACCTGGGTTTTGAGGGGGAGAGCCTCCTGCTGTGCTTCGCCCAGCGCCTCCACGCGTACCTGAGTCACCAGATCGAGCGCACAGCAGCCCGCACTGCCTGGCGTGTCATCGGGCGCACCATCCGTTACTTCTCGCGCGTGAGCGTGTGACGCAGCGGGAGTAGCTGGCGCGTCTCCTGTGCCGCCTCCGTTCGGAGCATCGCTCTGTCCCGAAGGGTTTGCTGGTTGATCAAAATTTCCTGCATGCTCGGATTCGTCGTAAACGATATTGAAAATTTCATCGGACGTCGGGTATACCGGCTCGGTAGAGTTCCAATTTCATGACCTTGCTTCTTCAAAGATCACATCACGCGTCACAACCACCTTATTAGTCGAAGGGTTGCACGCACGGTAATGCCTTCGTACCCTTTTCATAGCCAACCAACACCATTGGAGTACTCCGATCCGTCAATTTGCTAGTACGCCCGGTCACTGTCTTCACATGCGCTACGCACCCGAAAGTACGAAGATGATCAACCGTAGGCTTGTGTCCGTACCATGCTTCATACGGCGTTATCCCAACCACACTCTTGGTTGGAGCCCGGTTCAGCAAATAAACGGCTATATTGACCGCCTCACCCCAAAACTTGTCCGGCATGCCTTTACTCTTCAACATGCTTCGTGCCATCGCCATGACGGTTTGGTTCCTCCGTTCCACAACACCGTTTTGCTGCGGTGAATATGGTGTCGTAAGATACCTCTTGATCCCTTGAGCTTCGCAAAATTCCGTGAATGCACGAGACTTGAACTCACCCCCCCCCCCCTGATCGGTACGTAGGGCCTTCAGCTTGGCTTCAGATTCTACTTCAGTCACCATCTTTATTATCCTGAAGGCTTGCAAAGCTTGGTCCTTTGTCTTCAACAACACGATCCACATGAATCTGCTGAAGTCGTCGACAACAAGCAAGAAGTATCTGTTTTCGGCAGGGGTGGCCGGTGTAATCGGTCCGCACAAGTCTCCTGGACCAACTCAAGAGCTTTACTCGCTCTAAAGTTTCCCTCTCTTGGGAATGGGCTCGCCTTTGTTTCCCAATGAGACAACCGTCGCACACTTGGTCGACAAGATTGATGCACGGTAGACCACGTACCATCTCCTTTTGTCCAAGTTGCCGAAGAGCCTGGAAATTTAGATGACCGTAGCGTGCGTGCCACTTCCATGCCGAGTCATCCATGCTTGACAAGAGACATACCGGATCCACACGATCCAAGTTGAGGACGTAGAGCCTGATCGGTGACCTCTGCACCTTCATAATCAACATCCTCTGACGATCATACCCCCATAGAAAGCCATCTTCGAGTACAATCTTGCAACCACACTCCTCGAGCTGGCCAAGACTTATGATGCTACTCTTTAGCTTGGGAATATAGTACACATCTGTGAGTACTTTGTGACCGCCATTCTTTAACTCAAACATGACAGTACCTCGCCCTGTGATGTCAACGGTCCGTCTGTCACCGAACCGAACCATGCCTCCCACCGAAACACTGAGCTCAGAAAACTGGTCCTTGTCGCCGGTCATGTGGTTGCTAGCGCCCATGTCGAGGTACCACACGTGCCTTGATGTGTTCATCCTCTTTTTATCGTGAAGATAAACTGCCTCCTCTATGAGCGTGACAACTTCTGTAGTGCCTTTGGAGCTGGACTATCTTCGTCCGTTAGCTCGCATACTTCGACCATGAGCATCATGTCTCCATCATCGCCTCCTTTGGCCATGAGAGCTTTCTCCTTTGGTGGTTTCTTGCACTCCGACTTGAAGTGCCCCATGATGCCACAGTTGTGACACTTGATCTTGCGTTTGTCGAACTTCTTCTTCTTCGGAGCACCGTCGCCGGCGTTCTTCTTACTTTGTTCTTTTAGCGCACGATCTTGGCGAGTGTTGCTGCTAGAGCCCTCGCCTCCTCTCCTTGAGTCCAGTGCCACCCACTGAGCCCGTGTGAGCATGACATTCTCATCGTTCCTCCCATCCCCGAGGCTGTACCGCATACGCTCGTCGTGAGCCTTATAGCGTCCGACGAGATCGTCGATGGAGAGAGTCTCGAGATCGATGCACTGCTTGATCGCCGTGACAATTTGCAGGTATCGGGGAGGGGCTGCGCGCAAGAACCGCCGGACAACCGAGGTCTCCGTGAGGTTTTCACCAAGCGCGCGGATCCGATTGACGAGAGTAGCCACCCGTGAAGCGAACGCATCCACGGACTCATTGTCGCCCATGACCAAAGTCTCATAGTTCCTTAGGAGAGTTTGGAGATTGGCTTGCTTGACGCGGGTGTGTCCCTCGAACATGAGCTTCAAGGTATCCCATGCTTCCTTCGCCGTTTCTTTGGCGATCAGGTGTTGAAGGACATCCATCGGCATCACCGAGTAAACCGCTGACGCTGCCTGCCGATCCTTCCGATGCTCGGCTCCCTCCTTCTTGAACGCGTCGCCTCCTAGGTCGACCGTGTCCCATAGCTCGTTGGCGCGGAGACCACACTCCATGAGGGCCTTCCAGACCCCGAAGTTCTCGCGATCAAATCATGGGTACGATGAACTCGCCGGAGCAGAAAATACTTTAGCCGCACCGGAGTACTCCGCCAACTGCTTGTTCTTCTCGTCGTCCACCATGATCCTCCGTTACTAGAAGATCAACCTTGCTCTAGATATCAATTGTTGGCGAAGCCTCGACTTGCCGCGATCAGCCGACGAGTTCTTTCCGACGGTACGCGCACGTACGAAGCTGAACCAAAGTTACTGGATCGATTCCTGCAGACACTCCCGTACGCCAAGCTAGCTAATTAGCTTTAAGCTAGCGGCGGCTCGCTGGAACGGCCGCGTACAGAATACTTCAGGAACCCACGTAGACGAACAAGACAAGGACGCGAGAGTTGGCCAAAAGGCTCCTGACGTGCCTCTGCTTTGTATTGATTTTGATCTGATATTACATCGTAGGGGTACCCAGGTATTTAAATTAGCTAAGCTAGCCTATTACAATACCTAGTCGCTATCGGTGACTGCTCCTAGTCCGTACCGGACAGGACACAACAGCGTGGTTGATTCCAACAAAATGACATAATTGTGATCGGAGGAACTGAGGGAGTATCAAACTAGTGTATTGAACTGAATGGTATGCACAACATATTCACCGTATGCACATTTCAGTATGATGCTCTATATGATTTATCAAGACATGAGTAATGGAATTCTGAGTGAGGTTTACGCTTACGCTGTGTTTGGATGTCTGTAATGGACCTTCTGAAATGGATTTGGTATTTGCTAGCTACCAATTCAGGTGTTTGGATGCACACGGAAATGTCCGGACTGAAACGAGCCCAATACAGAAGCGAAATCGCCCTCACGCGCGCAGGCCTCCCGCGATACAGAGCTCCTCGGCTCCGATTTGGGTCGAATTGGAAGTCCCACAAAAGAAAACGATTGGAGACAGACGGCCCGAGATCTGCGTCCTTCCCTCGCGCGAGACCAGCTTCAGGAAGCGGCGCCGCCGCCGCCGCCGCAGGTATCCATCCCGATTCCCCGACCCTCCTTCTCCTTCTCTCTCCGGCGGCGGCTCCCTTCAAGCCCCTCTGCCGCCGCCCCTTTTCCCTACTCCTGCAACGTCCCTCCTCTCCATCAGATCCATCCATCCTCCTGCAGCCGCTCCTTCCCTGACCTGCACGGCCGCCGTCGGATCTCTCTGGCCGGCGCATCTCCGGCCGTATCCGCATGGCCGCCCCTTTTCCCTACTCCTGCAAGCTTTGATATTTGCGTGTCAATTTCATTGAAGCACGAGACTAGAACCCGAGCATCACCAGGCAGGACTCTGAAAGTCTGAATCCAATGTGTTATTTATTGCAGCTGAGCTGTTCGAGGATTTCGCGATTTTGAGTGTACAAGTCCAGATGAATTGGGAGAACTGTCATTTCACTACAGCGTGTAGCTTGGAGGATGCACCACGTGTTACAGTTTGTACTTCGTAGACGTAAGATAACAATTGTTGTTGTTATGTGAATATTATATGATGTTGTCATGAATTTCTAGAATATTTGTTAATTTTTATTGCTATATAATCATTCAACTATAGTCACACGTTGTACAAGTTTTTATTTGATGCATATAGAACAAAGCACTATCCAATTCTGTACTTTGCCATCCAAACATGATTTGGTATTGAAACTTCAATGAGATTCCCTCAGCCAATTCATCAAGCATCCAAACAAGCGAATTTGTATTCATCTCCATTACAGTTTCCTCAGTGAAATGGAATTGAAACCAATTCAATACGGAGGCCTCCAATACAAACATCCAAACGCAGCGTTACACTAAGATTTCCGACATAGATAGACACGGAGATGGGGACAAGTATGTTACCATAATGCATTCTCAATCTCAACATTTGTTGGGTCCAACTTCAGACCATGTTGAAATGCATCACATGCCTTTTCATAGTTCTGAAGACATGGATTGTAGTCTCATTAGAGCATAAAAAGGGATTGGCCACAGCAGGAGTAGCTGTAAACTGTGGAGTTTTATATCACCTTCAAAAATATTTGGGCAGCCCCTTGCCTGTAACAGGCCTTTGTCCAATTAGGACGTATGATCCTGCACATTTCAGCTGCCTCCAATGCCTTGTCTCCTTCACCCAAGTTAATCCAGCAAACGCTTCTATTCGAATGCAAGGTTACATCTTCAGGATCAAGCTTGGTTGCCTACAATAATGAATCACACTGGCAACCGTCACTTACATACAGGATAGAACTTTTAACTTGCGCCTGTACACAAGACATTGATGGGCAGTCGTATCACTAGAATTAGGTGGTAAACTGGGTGTGGGCTATTGGAGACTCAAAATAAATATATATAGGATGCAGACTTGGTCAAGTCATCCATTCAAATTATAGCATTTTCCCTCTATATGAAGTTCTGAACTCATGATGAGTTATAATACTTTGCTGTTATTTAACTTATTTTACAAAAGACATGTCGTGCATTCCATAAAAATACATGGGGTTTTACATGGTATTGTAGACTCTTCGTAAATAGTTGTCAAGGATGCAAAATATTTCAAAACTTACCATGTAGCTCAATTTAATCAGCCAACTACAGATACAAGCCCCCCTTAAATCGGGTAATGCAAAACAAGTTTAACCAGGTAATCAGTCTGGTTAAAAAATTCATCAGGTCGGTTAAGCAGCTCGTGTGACGAAAAGCATGAGTGAGACCATTAGCCCTGGCCGATTCGAACCATCAACATAGTAGTCCAAATAAAACAGGGTATATATTTCAACGCACTGGAGCGCAGTGGATCATTCAGTCTGACTTGGTGCTATGTACTACTCCCACCGTCCAGAAATATTTGTCGGAGAAATGGATGTATCTAGATGTATTTTAGTTCTAGATACATCCAATTTTATCCATTTATGCAACAAGTAATTCCGGATGGAGGGATACTCCCTATGTTCCACTAGTTTTGTCCAAAGCAAAAGCTAATTGAGCACAAAAACTAGAAAAATTAATACTAAATAACCAGACATCTAACCTTTTCTATCATTACAATAAAAGGTTGAGTGACAGAGACAGGCCAAGGGAAAAGAAAATACTGTCATAACTAGAGATCTCCCAGACTGTTTTCATTGAAAAGAAAATAACTAAAATCGTGTTTCCTCAATAGAGAAATGTTCTGAAACAAAGGGAGTCGAAGGAAATTAACCAACTAAGTATTCAGTGAAGGCACCAACAGCACATCTAACTTTTGTGGAAGGAATTTAGTGAGTAGACAATAATCATGTCATTTTATTTGTGTTTAATATCTTTTTTTGATTGGCACAATGGAGTTTCGATCACAAACAGACATATTAAAGTCAACCTTTAACAGATGAAGCAAATCACAAAGACAATTTCCATATACTCGATAGAAGGTGAGATTTAGAACCTTGTACAGGAAGATCACTTGTTGTATGCCTATTACACAGCGACAATAGCTTCCTGTTTTGGTGTGGCTCTAGCTCTATTATCGAAGGAGGCAGGCCAAGCCACCAAGCTGACACAATGTGAGGAGCAAGAAGGTGTAGCTTGAGAAGGAACCAGATAAGATAATACTCCCTCCGTCTGGAAATACTTGTCGAATAAATGCATAAAAACGGATGTATCTAAAACTAAAATACGTCTAGATCACTAGTAGAAAATGAGGCAAAGGTCCAGGCCGGGTCAGCCCATTAGTCCCGTTTCAGTCAAGAACCGGGACCCATGGGGGCATTGGATCCGGTTTGTGAGCCCCGGGGGCCGGCCGGGCCACGTGGGCCATTGGTCCCGGTTCATCTGGACCTTTTGGTCCCGGTTGGTGGGACGAACCAGGACAAATGGGCCTCGCTCCTGGCCCACCACCATTTGTCCCGGTTGGTGGCTCGAACCGGGACCAACGGCTAAATAATGCAGAAAACAAAATAAAAAAACTGGAAAAAAATATAAATAGCAACAATAAGTACTTATATATTTTCTTTTACGATAATTCCTTTTGCTATTAAAGTTTGTAACAAAATTCTAATTACTTATTTATTTTCTTTTATGATAATTCTTTTTGCTATTAAAGTTTGTAACAAAATTCTAATTACTTATTTATTTTCTTTTATGATAATTCTTTTTGCTTTTAATGTTTTTAACTAAATTCTAATTACTTATTTATTTTCTTTTATGATAATTCTTTTTCCTATTAAAGTTTGTAAGAAAAACACAAAAAAAGTGTTTTCAAATATGAAACTTTTCTAAAACAAAA
>NC_057807.1:692531490-692532072 GCF_018294505.1 Triticum aestivum | reverse complement strand
CGCCCCGACGCCGTCGTCACCACGCGTCGTCGTCGCCGCCGCACGCCATCGTCGCCCCGATGCCGTCGCCGCCCCGTGCCCCTCACGCCTTGGCCATCCCGTGAGCAAATTTTTTTGATAGATTTTTTTGTAGTTCATAGATTTTTTTGTTAGATGTGTAGTAATTTAGATGTGCAGTTCATAGATTTTTTTTCCATATTGTGTAATTTGTTCATGTTTGTATGTTCATATTGTAGTAATTTAGATTTTTTGTAGTTCATAGATTTTTTCATATTGTAGTAATTTAGATTTTCTTTTTCTGTTAATAGATTTTTTTGGTGATATTATTGTTGAATATGCATGTTTGTATGTTCGTATATATGCAAAGATCGAACATGTCAATTTTTTATGATTTTTTTCTGTTCATAGAATTTTTATGATTTTTTTCTGTTGTAATTTTGTTCATAGAATTTTAATGATTTTTTTGTTCATAGAATTTTCTTTCTCAATTTGTGTATATGTTCATATTGTGTATGTATAGGAAAATTGTGCATGATCAAATTCATTTATGAATATGTTCATATTTAGAATTGAGGAAAAAGG
>NC_057807.1:692524117-692531102 GCF_018294505.1 Triticum aestivum | reverse complement strand
TTTATTTATAGTAAGTGCTTAGTAGTTGAACTAATTAATTTAATTAATAAAACTACTTTATTTTACTATATATATAAGTAGTTCCCGCATCGACGTCGACGATGCCTATCCCGCATCCTCGTCGTCGTCGACTCGGCGCTGGAGGCCTGCTTGATCAGGGCCATGTTCGGGACTGGGCTCCGCCGGGCTGGTATTGGGAGGTGCTACCTTCTGGGGGACATAGGTTGGTGAGGAGGCAGCCCGTTGTTGACCCGATCCTTGTTTGGTGGCGGTCGCATGGGCCAGTGACGGTGCCGAGGCTTCCGAACACCGCGGAGGTGGTACGTCACCGTGTCAGCGAGGAGGACGAGCACGTCCGTCGCTACATGGTTGCGTTGGAGGGCAGGTTCGACAATACCTGGCAGGTTCTTCAGGGATCTCACTGGAGCTATGATCCAATGATCGTTCCTTATCTTTGGGTGTCCACCGCCCGCGACGATACCCGTCGGGCGCTACGGTTCTAGCTGTATTAATTAGCGATGCTATATGTATGATAGTATTCGAGGAGTATTCGACGATGTACGGACACAAGAAATGATGTACTTTTGGTTATAATTGAATGCATGCTAATTTGAATACTACTTTATTTTACGATTTGGTTTTGCTTATTGAATACTCATATTGGAAAAGTACTCCTACTTTGAATGCTAAAATTGAAGAGCACTCTATGCAGAAATCTAGGAGCCCCCTCCATCATCCACGCCGTCGTGGGGGTAGCTTCTCCTTCATTCCCGTGTGCTAGACAATTTGGTGTAATAATGCACTCGGGAATGAAAGGAGGAGCTACGTACCATCACCGATATAGTCAACCCGTGATTAATAATAATGATCTAATTTAGGTTTTTTAGTACATATATTTAATTGTACAAGTTTAATATTTGAATTATGAACTTAGGCCGGAAATGTCGTACTCGGACGACGAAAACCGCCCAGGGGAGTGCGAATGGTGCCATGACGACCGAGGTATGTGCGACAGGTTCATTGAGCTGGACGAAGATCAGCACTTCAACATTAAGCTCGAGGAGACCTTCGATGTTCATACGATACACAACGATGACAATAGTTTTTTTTCGTAATTAAGCACGACTTCAACTATTTTAACCTGTATTTTTCATTTTTTTTCCAATTCGACTAGCTTATCCCATGCTATGAAAGACGCTATGTCTGGGAGAGGATGGGTTTTGAAGACCATGAAAGTATGGAAACCAAAAAAATTCTCCTAAGGACCCATCATGGTGTGGATTTTAAAGTAAAATTGTACAATGCTGAGAGTGTAACCCATTTTGGTTGCAAAAATTGGGAAGCACTTTGCAAGATGTATGGTTTTGATGAGGGTATACTTGTCACCATGGATCTTGGTGATCCTACAATCCAGCAAGACAATATGGGCATTTGGGTCCTTGTGGATACACCTCCAATTCTTCCCCCATGTGAGCTTAACATAGTTATTAAGTAATTTATATTGTTTATTTCAAAATAGTTAACAGCTTATTTCCATTGACAGCTTATTTTCATTCTTCAAAAAATGTGCGGAAATTGGTAGACAAACCCACTACACCGATGGCTCCGAATTAACTTATAAGAAGAAAAATCATCTGATCGCATTTTGTACTGATCTTGAGAATTACAATGTCTACAATCGAACTCCTGAACATTATGGTCAATACGTGCCACTAGTGCACATGTTGAACTACGGTAACTACCATGGAGATACCTTGGTAAGATTTTTTACTATTACGACATCCATGCATCTTTTTAAATACTTCTAAAACTAGTACATCATTGCTAACTACGAAGTTATTACTATGTTTTTCAACAGATAATCCCGAATGATTGTGTGCCTCATCTGATGTATACGCACGGAACCCTTGATGTTTTGAACATACAACCATGTCGTCCTACGAATCTCAACTGTCCATACCGAATTTTTAAAAGAAGTGGAGACATGACAATCAAAGAATGGAAAAAATGTATGGACAGTCGTAAGAAGCTTCTTGGAAGCAAAAGGAGGCGAAGCGCAAGAATTGGAGACAGGATGATCTCCATTCTTCATAATGGAGAGTCAGGGTCTATATTATTTTATGGTATTTTACCTTAAGGGTGTTTACGTCCTACCTGATACTGATGATCATGTGCTAAGAACAATTATGTAGGGTTGGGTTCGATGACTATGAGGATGATGATCGTATGACTTGTTATTAATAATGAGTAGAAGTTGTACGATGATGCATGATTAGTAGGACTTGTTATTATATATGATGATGTATGATGCGAGCATGCATGAGTTATTATATATCAGCGGGTGAAATGAACATAGAAGTAGCGTTGGTAAACCAAGGACGAAGATATAAGAGAGAACACTTCACTCTATTAGCTAGCTAAAACAACCTAAAATTAACCCCCAAAACCCCTAAACCAGCCACTTTTTTAAAAAAAACATCAGCTCCAGCCAGCTGCTGACACGTGGAAGCCTTTTGGTCCTGGTTCATTTCAACAACCGGGACCAAAGGCCCCCTTGCCTGGGTTGCTCGCAGTGGCCACGTGGAGGCCCATCTGTCCCGGTTCGTGTTAGAACCGGGATTAAAGGGGGGAGGCATTAGTAACGACCAATGCCATGTTTTCTACTAGTGGATACATCCATTCCTCCGACAAGTATTTCCGGACGGAGGGAGTATCTCATTTTGATTCATATCGATTATGTTAGATCACATTCACAGGGAACGTGGAACTATGTCATGCTCCTCGTCCCAGGAACACATGAACAATCTTGTCCTGCCCCTGTCCAAACCTTTCACAAGTGATCTTCTTGTATGACATTAGGCCTTATTTGGAATGATCTAAGAAATAACAAGTCCATGCACCACCCTTAGGCCATCGCAAGACCCAGTGGACCATGGCTTCCCCTCACGACCATTACCTTTGCTTCTGAAACCAAGACTGTAGCACTTATCCTTTACAGCATATGAACGGATTTACGCTGTTAAATTAATAAGAATGTGGATGCACCAAAGGAATGAAAATATATTATTTGGATTTTTACAAGGGATGCAAAATTCTGCAAACCATTCAACTAGTTCATAAACCACAATGATACATTAGCAGATTTTTTTTTCTTGCACTGATTAATTTGGAGCTGGTAAAAGAACATAGTACAACACATACCATGTTGTAGAAATTTATTGCAGAAACATAATATTTTCTCGTCTCTGCTTATTTCCTTCTGATTTTAGATAAGCTGGCCCCATTTTGTACAATGGGTCGTCCTGAAACAGGCAAACTCAGAAGAGCATGCAAACTGAGACCACCCACTTGAACTGAGACCGCCCAAAAGAAAATAAATGTCTTGATGTGTCAATGGAATGAAACCTTTCAAATGGGTAATAACAAAGTTTGAAGATTAAATGAACTGCAATGTTTTAAGAGAAAAGGCTTATGTCAATTTGATTTCATCCACTCAATCCTATGGTGATATTCCAGCTATAAAGTTGGGTCTGAAACAAACATGTGTTTAATCTTTCATATACTTGCTTCAAGTTAGGGATGCATCGAAGATTCTAAAGAATATAAAATGCTCTAGTGCCTTTTGTCCCAAGCAAGTTGGGGTAGGCTACTCTAGGGCAAGTATTAGGACAATGATAATAATCTTAGATATGCCAAAGATCGTCGAATTCATACCTCCTCGTTTGGCACTGATTTGACATACACAAGTATCCCATCAACACTCCAATCACGCACATATGGAATACGAGATGTTACTGGAAAAAGGATCTCAACATCTTTCCGTCTATTGTGACGTGAAACAATCTCAATTGGCAATTGACCTCCCTATTAATATAAAGCAGAGACACATTTTATTTGAGGGAATGGGAGATTAACAAATACAAACATGTATAGTATAACCGCTAGTCAGCTACCAAAGGCTTCCCCAGTAAATCCTGTCGCTATACATTATAGCTCAAACAGATGTGAAGCACATATAAATATTTCTTCAACAAGCAGTCCAGCTGACGAAAATTGAACATTGCAAAGAACACAAAGCTCACATTTCACTGCACTGAATCCACAATTACTTATACGTAATGCCATTTTGGACATACATGTAGTTGAACTTTTGAAATTTTTAACTAAATTTCAAACATGAAAATTATATGTGAAGATTTAGCTCAACATTAACTTCCAAAATATTATAACATATTAACATTATTAGATTCTACTATTTTACATTACAATAGAAATTTAGTGGTCAAAATTTTATTTTGGACTTCTCAATGTCCAAAACAGCAAGTGTTTGTGACCAGAGGTCCTTCGTGACATGTTATGAGACATGTTATCTTAGGTATTTCAATGAGAAACCAAAAAAATCAGCATCACATTTACGAGACTATCTATTTTGTTGTTTATAATACAATAAATGTGTAAAATTTCATCTTTAAGGGAACTCCCACATATAGACTGACAGATGTTGCATGCAGAATGCCACGGCTTGACATCATTATAACTAAGTAAGATTCAGAGGTATGGCAATACATTCATTTCCGCTCGCAGGTTCACATGAGTCCCTAATTTGGGGCCTACATTGCAGCCGGCCAGGTGCACAACCATGCACACATGACCCACGTACGGTAGCATTACGGCCAGTTTGGTGCTATGTGCCTACTTAGCTTCCCACGCTCATGACAAAGGATAATATAATAGTTACATAAGATCAACCTTTCAACATATGTGCACTACAATCTCAACACAGAAATATGAAGGAATGTGTAAATGTTATCAAGATTATACTCCTTCATATACACATTATATTTCAAGCGTCATGGTGGCATTGCTGTTGCAAATGCACTAATATGCAACTATCCATTGGAGACCAAATATCAATACTAACATCCAGTAGTTGAATCAAGAAATAGACAATCTTTCAGAAGTACCGACACCAACAGCACAAACATGAGAAACTAAACCTTACATCATCGCAGACATCAGGATCAGCCGCAAGTAAAGGTTTGTAGAAATCAGTTAAACCATCGTCTGCAACGGCTATTAAGGGGGTTGGCGGACCAACACCGTTCACATCAGCACCCGCATAATACAGAAGAAGTTAGATAAGCATACTGGAAATAAGTGTGCCATAAATCGCACAATCTCAGAGAGCTTTCTAGTCACAGAATAAAAAAAATCCAATTGGATAAAGAAGGATGTACATTACCTTAATCAGAAGTTTCACACATTTCAGTCAGCAAACATGGATAGCAGCGATCAGAGGCGTATAATGTATGGCCATTGCCTTGTTACACTGTCAAGAGAAACTATGGAATTAATAGTGTTACATGATGAAAGTTTGCAAGCATGTTGCAAAAATAAATTTTGGTTCTCTACCAGTCCCAAGTAAAACTAATGGTGGAAAAGTTAAATGGTACTAAGATGAACCAAGATAAATGATGCCACCAGTTGCATCATCGCCCAGCCTAACTGTGCTATTGTCTCCATTTCAGAACGACAAGCAAGCAATTGTGTCGGATAGCTACATGACTATAAACTTTAGTGTGCTTGATGATACCAGCAGCCATCAAGTCCTCGTATTATTGAACAGAAGGATTGCACGCTTGCAGCTAGAAAGAACCTGGTACGACATCATCTTTTATGATATCCAGATCTATGCAGAAATATATGAACTTTATATTTGTAAATGAGATCTAACCTTCTCGGTAACAATGCTGTCATTGACACCCACATTCTTCGCAATCAGTCTGAAAGGAAAAACTGAAATGTTCAATGGTTCAACATGATTGTTTGTGACCAACATGTGGTGGACCGTGTTGGCTGTGGGTATTAGGAGCATGGGGCAATGTCATTCGTTTCTTGTACCTTATGCAAAAGGGTATCCTTGATACATCTACTTTAGCAGCCAATTTGAAAAGAGTGCACACTCCACAACAATACCTTCCCCAACGGCAGCATGCGAAAAGAAGAAGCAATTCAGAAGGTTTAAGGAAGCAACAAACTAATTGAGTTAATTCTGCTTCTTTGAAAAGCAAATACAAAGTTGACAACTCGAATGTTCAATGACAAAACATTTATTGACTCACCTAGTTACATTAGAGCATCCTCAACTCCCAACATCTCTTTAAGGTCAGTTTATGTTCGTCCTCCCACCTATCAAGTCGTGGGTTACGGTCACCATATCATCCTTCCTTCCAACAGGTTATCAAGGAAAAGAGCAGCATGTCAACACATAATGCCCTCCATTAATACCTGAGTGACAACGACACCACCGGCCAGCTTTGCTATCCTCTCGTTGAGTTCTCCTTCTCATAGTCTACTTTTGCTGCCAGCAAATTAGCAATGATAACTTGGAATTAGACTTAAGACTACGATGCTTCCTAAGTTCGTGATAAATAAAACAACTACACATAGAGGTCATACAAATAGATTTATAATCAACTGCCAGGATGAAGCCTTCAAGAGTTTCTAATCAAGGGAGGCATAAAGAAAAGAAAAGGAGGCATAAAGGCTATTGTAATACGAAGAAACTTCTAATCTGCATCTACTACCGAGCTTTATAAAATGGAGCCCTCAAGAATTATGCTACCAAGTCAAGGGAGGCATAGAGAAAAGAAAATGGTCGTACCTCATTGAGATTTTCTATCTGTGCCACCCTCGAGTCACTTCTTCCTGAGCTACATGAAACTTCCGTTATGAGTTGTGAATGAAAGATAAAGCAACAACAAGGAGGTGATAGAGATATAGCAGATCAGAACCATTTTGACATAATGATAAATTCCTACAAGATTCCTGCAAATCAAAGGAGGTCTTTTCTTTAATAACAAGCGAAAGGAGGCAAGTACATACAGAAATAAATTTGACGCACTTGCCAATAAAATGATGTACCAAACTACCAAAGTAAAGCAAAATTTACAGAGGTATTGTAATTTGGTTTCTGTACCAAAAT
>NC_057807.1:692505466-692523921 GCF_018294505.1 Triticum aestivum | reverse complement strand
ATCTCAAAGATGTGGTTAACAAAATCTGCCGGCAATGCAAACTTGCAAACAAACAATACCTACTAAATCAGGTGCGCCTTACAAATGCAGGTTGTTGAGTGCCTCCAGAACGTCCTAATTCCTAAATGGGCATTGAAGGCCTACGGGCATCAGAGGACCAGTCTTATTCTTATGCTTCTACCTACAGGGATCCCAGTGCTGTGTTGACGGAATCAACATGCATGTGGGCTGGAAACACAAAGAATCATTGAATTGGTGCGTAGTAGTAATACTTCAGATATGGCCAACAGCAGGATAAATCATGCCAATCTTTTGTAAGCAGGTATGATAGCGATCCATACATACCTAATATGCACAACCTTTGGCCTGCCATCCAAATGTATCCAAAATGCCCAATGTCTCGCAGCTCCAAGCCGCCGCCGTTGCCGCCGCCCCATAGGCTTGCGCCGGTGCCGTGCGCTGCCTCTCACTGGAGACCGTTGCCACCGGAGGTTCACCGTCGAGGCCGCCGCGCCCCTGCCCTTCCTCCTCTCCCTTCCTTCCGTTCTTCTCTATCTCCTCATCTCTGTCTCTCCCTGGAAACGCAGCAGGCCATCGAGGAGCTCAGCCGCCACCGCCGTCCCTCCGACTCGCCGGCGCCGCCCATCGTCGACCCGATCCGGCAGCCTTCCGCCAGATCCACGCCAGCCCCGCCGGAGTCCACGCCTTGGCCATCACCGTTCCCTGCATCGAGATGCCGCCGCCGCCCCGTGTTGACTGCATCGCTTGTCTGCGCCTGGGCAATCTCTCTAGCCAAAGCACAATCTTTGGCCGGCATTAGCCCGTCGAGGGTGGAGCAGGGCACCAGGTGGAGGGTTGGGAAGAAGAGACAGCGCCAGAGATGGAGCAGTCTGTGCGGAGATCAGTTTCCTTTTTTTCTGTGTGCGTTGCGTGATTGGAGGAGGGATTACGATGCATGTGCGTGATCGTAGGGGAGGCGGGACCGGTAGTTCGAGGGAAAGCTTATGGATGGTGGAGTACGGTCAGTCATCGAAAATTGCTAAGTCCACATCATAGAGCTATTAGATAAGGATGACCGTTAGATTGAGATTTGTGGGTCTAATCGTAAGGTGTTTATGGTTCGTGCGGTGTTTTGGGGCTAATTGTGGGGTGCACCTAAGAAATTTCTTGTTTGATTGCTTAATAGTAGTGGAGAAGATTTGGAAACGAGTGGGTAGAGGTGCTTTTTAAAGCACTTCTTTTCGCATAGAATTATTCAAACTCGCTAAACAAAAATGTTCTATTTAAAAGAATTTTTCTTCTACTAGAAAATATGTGGAAATTATTTCGAAATCTAATGATTAGAATAGCGATCCAAAATGGTTCATGTGAACATGGGCTATGAAAGTTTGTTCTTCATGTTTGTAAATGAAAGCAAGTTCATGACAAAAGAGCGTATCAAAAATGATGGATCTGTTCGGAATGGTTGCAAACTTGAATTCAAGGTATGGCAATTTCAACAAAGCGTACATGTCAGTGATTGATGTTTGGTCCAATTTTTCGTCTGGTTCCAGAAATGAAGAATTTGATACATAACCAAATGTATGCAAGTGCCCAATCTAATCTAAACCCTTTAAACGATATATCAGTCATGAACCAACCTGTGGTTGGATGGTTAGAGAGACTGTGGTATCCCCAGTTCACCAGGGTTCAAGTTCTGGTGCTCGCATTTATTTCTGGATTTATTCCGACAATGCGCATTCAGCGGGAGGTGACGTTTCTGTCGATGACGAGGTGCCTACGGTGACATCGTAAATTTGAAGATGATATGCCGGCTCAGTCTTTCGGAGATGCTCATAGGGGTAGGGTGTGCGTGTGTGCATTCATAGAAATGAGTGTATGCGCATGTATATGAGCATTTGCGACTGTACTATGTTAAAAAACAATATATCAGTCGCAAAATATTCGAAAGGAAGGTTCTGCCCTTACTAATTGATGAAATGGTATTATTTTTACAGGAAGGGTAGAACTGTAATTCGGAGTTGGATTGATGTACGATATCTTTCAAGATGGAGTCCACAACTCGTACGATATCTTCCTATATTTGCCCCGTCACGTCGATCCAATCTGTGGGCTATGGCGATGACGCTCCATCCACCAAAGCGTCGCCGATCCAGCGATCCTTCTCCTCTCGTCGTCGCCACCAGCAACGACGGCGTCCTGCCCCTGGACCTTCTCTACGACATCCTGCTGCGCCTCCCCGCCGACACGCTCTGCCGTTTCCGCGCTGTTTGCAGGTCATGGCGGTCCCTGCTCAGCCACAAGGACTTCATCGCTGCTGCCCGTAACCCTGGCCGGCTCATCGCTCTTGGCATAACAGATTATTACTCTTCAAGATACGAGGTCAGCGTCCTCGACATGGATTCTGGCGACGCCGTCACGCGGGTAAACATCGCCGCCGACGATCTTACTAACGGCGAGGCGCACCCCACTAGTCACGACGGCGTGGTCCGCATCCTCGACCTACAGAACCGGCTTCGCCTGCTCGATCTCCCCAATGGCGGCGTCTTCATGTTGCCTGACCAAGCGCCGCCGCGAGGCCATAAACTCATCTGGTGCACCGTCTTCCCCAACGGCGCGGCCTCCACGGTAGAGCACAAGGTGCTCGCTATCACCACATTTGTTAGGCACGAGCCGTTTGTCTGCAAGATCCTCACTCTTGGCGTCAGGAACGGTGGCTGGAGGGATATAGGGAGTCCTCCGTGGGCGCTGACCGGAGGCGTCACTGTCATCAATGGGGTCGCCTACTTTCTGTCCCGCTATCACTATGCCAAGTCCAAGGAGTCTTACGTGTACCGCCAGATCATGGCGTTCGACTTCAACAAGGAGGCGTGGCGGTCGACGTCGAATCCCCTCCGAGGCCCCGCAAACTGCCACCGCATCATCAGCTTGGCCGACTTGGACAGCCATCTGGTTGCCTGCCATGCCGATCACCTCGTCTCCATTCAGCTATGGTTCCTCATGGACTCGGACCGGTCACTCTGGTTCAAACGGTACACCATCAACATGCCATGCCACCAAACCGTCCAAACCCACCAGCCACAGATGTGCTATACCAATGAGTACCTCCAAAAGCCATTAGCAGTGCTGGATGACGGGAGGATTGTGATGTGGATGCGGGTGCTCCGGCAGGGGTGCGACTTCTACGAAGAGGTATTGCGGATGTACAACCCAAGAACCAAGACATTCAAGGATGGGACAGTGGTGCCCTATTGCAACAATATGAGACTGTTCACGTGGAATTTGTTGCATATGGGGCAGAGTGGTGTGCTAGACGACGCAGCAAGGCGTCTGCTAGTCAGTAGACGGCATCACTGATTCTGATTTGGACCACCATCCTCCATATCTGAAACCCACAAAATGCCGGACAATTAACTTGATCTGATCCGTGCATCCAGTGAGACAAACTTGTAAAAATTGAAGGTTGTATGAGCACGAGTAATGAAGTTTATCACGGTAGAAATAAAAGTTCATCTTGATCTAATCAATGTCTTATTGTGCTGTTCATGATGCTCTAGTCCATTTTGCATGTATGCAATGAGATCACCCATGGCAAGGCTGTTCCATTGGTTGAGGTTTCAAGAAGCTTTTTATGCACCTTTCCTAACTCACCTTTTGAATGTTCCACAACACCCAAGCATGCTACGAAAGGAAAGGGAGTCACATCTTATGTCCCTGTTGCTGCCTCCAAAACATGATGATCGCCGCCGCTTGGCTGGACCTTAAAATAAAACAACGATCGGTCGCTAACCACGGCAGCAGCACCACAGGATCTGATAAATTTTTCCCACAAGAGGGATTGACAAAAACAAAGGAGTTGGCATAGTTTGAAGGGATCACACGGGCGAGAGAATTCACATCATGTCGCCAACTTTTCTCATGCCATGATGCCCTCGAGACAAAGCTTCTTGCTTGTATGGAGCTCTTTCCGTGGAATTGTAGTGGTGTGACTCAACAATTATGGTCGAACCGCTGAAACCAATTGCTTGATGCCGATGAATATGATATGTCTAACTTCTGCATGAAATGAATGTTAAGCAACGTATAATCTGCCTAGTCGTGACAGGTTGATGACTTGCATTCCAAGGGTAGTCTGGCGGAGATAGGTCAGGTTGTAAGCATGTAGTTTATCTTTGTAACAACTCTATCCCTCTATCTTCTTATCCCAAGTTGTAATCCCAACCATGTACACGATCTGGAGCTGTTCTCGGTTGATGAACAGATGCGTAATCAATTCTTGAAAATCTATAAATTTTGGGGCCTTTGAGCCTCCTAAAATTGAACATGTTTAAATTTTAAATCATAACAATATGTCAATGTGAAAAATATATTTATTTGACATTGGAGTGAAACTATAGTACAATAAGTTTCAACGATCGAATATCGAATGCTAGCTTCTTTTGGGATTTTGGGGGTCTGAAAATATGAAATTCCATGAGTAATCCATCAATACGATGAGTCCAAGTGACAGGTGGGCCACCTCGTACGAAGTTCCCTTCCAACCCCATTCACTTGAAGAATTTGATCCGGAGAAGCCTCCAATTTGTGTACTCTTACGTATTTAGATGAGCCGATGAACTGCATGTGCAAGAGGTTGTGCTAAACAAACCTTGCTCGATCCACCGGCTGCTGATGCGCAACATCAGCAAACAAGTTACGCGGTACTTCTCCGACACTTTTATTATTTGTATTATGGGACAAGAAATTCCCATCCATTGCTAGGGCTTTAGCACAAAATGAAGTAGCTAGCTGGATTTTTAGATCTTCGGATCTTGGATGCGGACGATTTTGCAATCATAGTGCGGCGAAAAATAGTTTTGATAGGAAAGAATTTTGACCGACAAATTGAAGCAAATATATCACACACCATCTCCACTGGTTGCCTCGCTTATTGCTTCTCGCTATTATTATGCTTTGTATGGGAATTTCTTATTTTTTCTTGAGATGAGACAATACGGGAATTTATTGGTTTTTCAGTGGTAAAAACCAAGTTTATTCATCAAAGTCCACGTGGTGTGACCGCTTGCGTCTGTATTGTGTTTAAAAAAAGGGAAACATTTTCCGTTGGCGCACCGGCCGAACGCTCTGCCGGTCCATCACGCGCCGTCTGATGCGACTAGATCAAGTGGCTCGCATCATGTCTCACATCCTTATCCCCTTGCAGGAGTTTCTGGCCACACACGAGATTTCTTCTCTCCCCCGAGCGACCTCCTCCTTCCCCTCTCCCTCTCTCATCCATGGAGGGTGCCCACCGGCCG
Organism: Triticum aestivum; assembly: GCF_018294505.1. NCBI lineage: Eukaryota > Viridiplantae > Streptophyta > Magnoliopsida > Poales > Poaceae > Triticum > Triticum aestivum. Next base: position 692,518,624 of record NC_057807.1, on the reverse strand, counting down.
CCGTCGTTGAGGACGCCCACCAGATGCTGCGAGCAACTTCCTCCCCCCTGTGCTTCTACGATCATCTTGTCTCCCAGCCAAGCTGCTCGTCGCCGCCGTGGAGAGATGATGTCACTTGCTCTCCCTCGCACCAGCGGATGCTGCATGGTTCCACCGGTGGTGCTGCATCGCGGGAGGCCCTCGAGTTGGTGCTGCAGGCGGAGGCGCTGGTGGCCATGGGGGCTGCTGCGGGACGGCGACGGCGAAGCCAATTTTTGTGTGCTGGAATCAGAGAGATGCCCGGTGCTACAACCGATGCCCAAAAAAGCTACAACCGGTGACGACAAACGCTTCAACCGGCTATGAAAAAAGCTTCAACCCGTATACGACGGAAGCTATGGGCGAGGAAGAAAAGTTACAACCGGTGACAAAAAAAGCTTCATCTAGTGACGAAAAAAGCTTCAACAAGCGATGGAAAAAGTTTCAACTATAGATGACAGAATCTATGGACTACTATGAAAAGCTGCAACCGGCTGTAACAAAAGCTACATCCGGCAATGGAAAAAGCTTCAACATTGATGTCTTAGTTGCGACCCACGATGACGTTGACAACGTTTTGCTTCAAATGTCTTCATTTTTTGCTACAACCGGCGTTGTAATTTGCTACAACCCATTTTCATAGCTGCCATGGTGCTACAAGCAAAGTGAGAAGCATGGCGAGGTTGCTGGAAGTACTACGAACAACGAAAATCTTGTGTGTACCGGACGGGCTGTGCGGTGGTGCAATCAGCATGGGGAGAGCTGTAGCCAACAGGTCGGGATGGAGCAACAATGGCGGCCGCAGCGAGCTACAACCTCGGGGCGGCGGAACGATGCACTGTGAGGGTGCGCCCTGGTCGGGGTGCTGCAACCGCGGGAGCGCGGCGAGGCGCCTTGAGTCGCAGGACACGGACGGCGAGCCACCTATAGCACAGCCGAGCGGGGGCAGCCGGCGGCGGCTCAAAATCAACGCATTGTGTCTCTCTGTATTTGGACGAAGGTAGAAGACGATTGGATGGGAGGAAGATAAAGATCAGACGGCTCACGTGAAATACATCTAACGGCTAGGGGCTGACCGGCCCAAAGTTGGGCCGGCGCACCGGCGCCTAGCGTTGCCCTTAAAAAAAGTCCACATGGTGTGCGACACATTTGTGGTTGTGGGCTTACACCAAACCAGATGTGGCGCCCCATATCTCTAGAAAGAGAAAACTTGACTAAACTATGTGCTTCATGATTAACAACATGACTCTCAAAAACTCCTTCAACAACTAGTGCCGAACTCCCCATATAGTTACTCCCTTCATCCCTGCAGATGGCCGCTGCTGAGCTTTCTCTTCCTGCTAAAACTCCTGCATCAACATGGATCTTACAATATCCCGAGGGAGGAAATATGGTAGTAGTAGTAGTAGACGCAGCGCTGAGTGCCTCACACATGGGCCAGGTCCGAGGGCAGGCCCATGGGCCAGATTACGTTCCTGGATAGAGTCCACAACATGTACGGTTCCAGCAAACGTATGACAAATCGTACCACTTTTTCATCGTCCAGTTTGCGCCGCCACGCCGAACCAATCTGTGGGATATGGCGATGCTGCTCCATCCACCAAAGCGTCGGCGATCCAGCGCTCCACCTCCGGTCGTCGCCACCAGCAACGACGGCGTGCTGCCTCTAGACCTTCTCTACGACGTCCTGCTACGCCTCCCCGCCGAGACGCTCTGCCGTTTCCGCGCTGTTTGCATGTCATGGCGATCGCTGCTCAGCCACCCGGACTTCATCGCCGCTGCCCGTAACCCTGGCCCGCTCATCGCTGTTGGCATAAAAGATTACTTATCAGAAAACGAGGTCACCGTCCTCGACATGGATTCTGGCGACGCCGTCACACGGGTAAACATCGCCGCCAACGACCTCACATATGGCGAGGCGCACTCCATTAGTCACGACGGCGTGGTCTGCATCCTCGGCCCACAGAATCGGCTCCGCCTGCTCGACCTCCCCAACGGCAGCGTCTTCCTGTTGCCCGACCGCGCGCCGCCGCGAGGCCACAAGCTCATCTGGTGCACGGTCGGGGGTGCGGCCTCCACGGTAGAGCACAAGGTGCTCGCCAGCACCACATTTGTTAGGCACGAGCCGTTTGTCTGCAAGATCCTCACTCTCGGCCTCAGCAACGGTGGCTGGAGGGATATAAGGAGTCCTCCGTTGGCGCTGACCGGAGGCGTCACTGTCATCAATGGGGTCGCCTACTCTCTGTCCCGCTATGGCAACTCCAAGGAGTTTTACGCGTACCACCAAATCATGGCGTTCGACTTCAACAAGGAGGCATGGCGGTCGACGTCGGATTCCCTCCGAGGACCTGCAAACTGCCACTACATCATCAGCTTGGCCGAGTTGGAGGGCCATCTGGTCGCCTGCCACGCCGATGGCCTCGTCTCCATTGAGCTATGGTTCCTCATGGACTCGGACCGGTCGCTCTGGTTCAAACGCTACACCATCGACATGCCATGCTACCAAACCCACAGGCCACACACGTGCTATACCACTGAGTTGTTCGAGAAGCCATTAGCAGTGCTGGACGACGGGAGGATTGTGATGTGGATGAGGGTGATCCGGCAGGGGTACAGCGTCTACGAAGAGGTATTGCGAATCTACAACCCAAGAACCAAGACATTCAAGGATGGCACAGTGGTTCCCTATTGCAACCATATGAGACTGTTCACGTGGAATTTGTTGCATACGGGGCAGAGAGGTGCGCTAGACGACGCAGCAAGGCGTCTGCTAATCAGTAGACGACATCACTGATTTGGAGCACCATCCTCCATATGTGAAACCCACCAAACGCCGGACAATGAACTTGATCTGATCCGTGCATCCAGTGAGACAAACTTGTAAAAGTAGAAGGTTGTATGAGCACGTGTAATGAAGTTTGTCATGGTAGAAATAAAAGTTCAGCGCTTGATCTAACCAATGTCTTATTGTGCTGTTCATGATGTTCTAGTCCATTTTGCATGTATGCAATGAGATCACCCATGGCTAGGCTGCTCCATTGGTTGAGGTTTCAAGAAGCTTTTTATGGACCTTCCCTAACTCACCTTTTGAATGTTGCACAACACTCGCGTGCTACAAAAGGAAAGGGAGTTATATCATATGGCACTGCTGCTGCCTCCAAAACATGATTGCCCCTGCCGCTAGGTTGGATCTCAAAAGAAAACAACGATCGGTAAAAGTCCAGGGCAGACGGCACCACACGATCTGATATTTTTCCCCAGAAAAGAGATTGATCAAAATGAAGGAGCTGGCATGGTTTGGAGGGATCACGCGGGCAAGATAATTTTCACACCATGTCGCCAACAATTCGGTTAATTCTGTTCGGTTCGGGTACCCAAATGCCCAGGGTGACACCATCACACCGTTGAAGCTGTCGTGGTTTAGCAGGAGCTGATTCATGGCGTGGAGACTTGGGAAGCAATCGATGACCTAATCCACATCATCATCTCCTCCAGAAAGCTATTTTTGCAAAACAAGGTAAGGTAACCAACATACTAGCTACGAGGAAAAAAAATGCAATAAACCCGAACAGAAAACATGAAATGTAGATGCTTTCAAGACACCTCCAATTTGTGGCTGAAACCGACCAACTTCATGCTATCAATTTATACTGGATTTCCCGCATTTTGGCACGAATGCAGAGTCAAATTGTCGACGCGCATCAGGATTCAAACTTACGATCAGCATTGAATATCGAGAACCAGTTAAAAGATAAGATATTGTACAGTACTAATGACCCAGCATACTATATACAAAGAAGCCAGATAAGATCGTGTGTACAGTACTACGCAGAGTTCTCAACTCAACGTATTTAAACACTGAAGGGGAAGCAAGCACAGAAACAACCTGGCCTTGGGTAGGTCTCTTCTGATCAAAGGATGACGGTTCATGAGACTGCTTTGGCACGAGATATCTTCAGTGAGTTGAATGCCTCCCTGCATAATCAAATTATGACATTATATATCTTATACAGATGTGTTGAAGTAGCAAATGCATGACGACGCAATTTGGGATTCAATCTTGAGACAAAAAGTCGTATGCTCAAGAATATAAGTCGCTCAGGACATCAGCGTGGTCTACAAGGTGAAATTTTGACCCATCAATTTCTCTCAGGATATATATATTGTTCTGGAAAGTTACTCCCACCAAAAACGAGTATTCACAACATATTCACCGTATGCACATTTCAGTATGATGTTCTATATGATTTATCAGGACACGAGTAATGGAATCCTGATTGAGGTTTACGTTTACACTAAAATTTCCGACATAGATAGACATGGAGATAAGGACAAGTATGTTACCATAATGCATTCTCAACCTCAACATTTGTTGGGTCCAAGTTCAGACCATCTTGAAATGCATCACATGCCTTTTCATAGTTCTGAAGACATGGATTGTAGTCTCATTAGAGCATAAAAAGGGATTGGCCACAGCAGGAGTAGCTGTAAACTGTGGAGTTTTATATCACCTTCAAAAACATTTGGGCAGCCCCTTGCCTGTAACAGGCCTTTGGCCAATCAGGACGTATGATCCTGCACATTTCAGCTGTCTCCAAGGCCTTGTCCCCTTCACCCAAGTTAATCCAGCAAATGCTTCTATTTGAATGCAAGGTTACATCTTCAGGATCAAGCTTGGTTGCCTACAATAATGAATCACACTGGCAACCATCACTTACATACAGGATTGAACTTTTCAATCGCGCCTATACACAAGACATTGATGCGCAGTCGTATCACTAGAATTAGGTGGTAAACTGGGTGTGGCTATTGGAGACTCAAAATAAATATATAAAGGATCCAGACTTGGTCAAGTCATCCATTCAAATTATAGCATTTTCCCTCTATATTAAGCTCTAAACTCATGATGAGTTATAATACTTTGCTGTCATTTTACAAAAGACATGTCGTGCATTCCATAAAAATATATGGGGTTTTACATGGTATTGTAGACTCTTCGTAAATACTAGTTGTCAACGATGCAAAATATTTCAAAACTTACCGTGTAGCTCAATTTAATCAGCCAACTACAGATACAAGGCTCCCTTAAATCGGGTAATGCAAATCAAGTAGGCTAACAAGTTTAACTGGGTAATCAGTCTGGTTAAAAAATTCATCAGGTCGGTTAAGCAGCTCGTGCGACGGAAAGCATGAGTGAGACCATTAGCCCTGGCCAATTTGAACCATCAACATAGTAGTCCAAATAAAACAGGGTATATATTTCGACACACTGGAGCGCAGTGGATCATTCAGTCTGACTTGGTGCTATGTACTACTCCCTCCGTCCAGAAATACTTGTCGGAGAAATGGATGTATCTAGACGTATTTTAGTTCTAGATACATCCATTTTTATCAATTTATGCGACAAGTAATTCCAGACGGAGGGATACTCCCTACGTTCCACTAGTTGTGTCCAAAGCAAAAGATAATTAAGCACTGAAACTAGAAAAATTAATGCTAAATAACCAGACATCTAACCTTTTCTATCATTACAACAAAAGGTTGAGTCACAGAGACAGGCCAAGGGAAAAGAAAATACTGTCAGAACTAGAGACCTCCCAGACTGTTTTCAGTGAAAAGAAAATAACTAAAATCATGTTTCCTCAATGGAAAAATGTTCTGAAACAAAGGGAGTCGAAGGAAATTGACCAACTAAGTATTTGGTGAAGGCACCAACAACACATCTAACTTTTGTCGAAGGAATTAGCCAACTAAGTATTCAGTGAAGGCAACAACAGCACATCTAACTTTTGTCGAAGGAATTAACCAACTAAGTATTCAGTGAAGGCAACAACAGCACATCTAACTTTTGTGGAAGGAATTTAGTGAGTAAACAATAATCATGTCATTTTATTTGTGTTTAATATCTGTTTTTGATTGGCACAATGGAGTTTCGATCACAAACAGACATATTAAAGTCAACCTATAAGAGATGAAGCAAATCACAAGGACAATTTCCATATACTCGGTACAAGGTGAGACAAGCCAAGTACAGGTTACTGAGATTTAGAACCTTGTATAGTAAGATAACTTGCTGTATGCCTGTTACACAGCGACAAAAGCTTCCTGTTTTGGTGTGGCTCTAGCTCTATTATCAAAGGAGGCAGGCCAAGCCACCAAGCTGACACAATGTGAGGGGCAAGAAGGTGTAGCTTGAGAAGGAACCAGATAAGATAATATCTCATTTTGATTCATATCGATTATGTTAGATCACAGTCATGGGGAACGTGGAACGTGGAACTATGTCATGCTCCTCGTCCCAGGAACACAGGAACAATCTTGTCCTGGCCCTGTCAAAACCTTTCGCAAGTGCACCCTGTTCCTTGATCCCATTCTTCGACCCCATCGGCCCAAGAACTTGGTGACTGTGGGCTGGATTAAATTATGTTGATAGATTTGGCCATTGTAGTAAGACATTAGGCCTCATTTGGAATAATCTAAGAAATAACAAGTCCATGCACCACCCTTAGGGCATCGCAACACCCAGTTGACAATGGCTTCCCCTCACGACCATTACCTTTGCTTCTGAAACCAAGACTGTAGCACTTATCCTTTACAGCATATGAATAGATTTACACAGTTAAATTAATAAGAATGTGGATGCACCAAAGGAATGAAAATATATAATTTGGATTTTTACAGCGGATGCAAAATTCTGCAAACCATTTGTTAGAGTATGTAATGGGCCTAATGGGCCCATTAGTCTTAGGGTTAATTAGAGATAAGGGTCGCTTGCTTAGGGGTCAAGTAAGCCTTGCTTGGGAGTCAAGTAAACCTCTCTATATAAAGAGAGGAGATGTATCAATCTGATCAAGCAAGAATTAAGAAGGAAATCCCTTCCCTCTTGCTCGGTCGTGGGCAGAAAGGCCCCCGGCCGGCACTCTCGCGCCCTCCATTTAGCAGCGCCATAACAATTTGGTATCAGAGCCATAACACCATTCAACTAGTTCATAAACCACAATGATACATTAGGAGATTTTTTTCCTTGTACTGATTAATTTGGAGCTGGTAAAAGAGCATAGTACAACACATACCATGTTGTAGAAATTTATTGCAGAAACATAATCTTTTCTCTTGTATGCCTTGTTTCCTTTTGATTTCAGATAAGCTGGCCCCATTTTGTACAATGGGTCGTCCTGAAATAGGCAAACTCAGAAGATCATGCAAACTGAGACCACCCACTTGAACTGAGACGGCCCAAAAGAAAAGTATCAAAGTGATCATTAGAGCATACATAAATTCAATATTTTTTCAAATTAGGTATTATATGCAAAGTTAAGTGGGAAAAGAAAACACAAGGATCCTTCTAGTTAAGAAGACAAACATTTGACACCGAATCTCGTTCCCATTCGGCAACTTTTATCCATAATGCGATCAATACGGATGAATGATTTGGTTCCAGGAAGAAGAAATAAATGTCTTGATGTGTCAATGGAATGAAACCTTTCAAATGGGTAATAACAAAGTTTGAAGATTTAATGAACTGCAACGTTTTAAGAGAAAAGGCTTATGTCAATTTGATTTCATCCACTCAATCCTATGGTGATATTCCAGCTATCCAGTTGGGTCTGGAACAAACATGTGTTTAATCTTTCATATACTTGCTTCAAGTTAGGGATGCATCAAAGATTCTAAAGAATATAAAATGCTCTGTGCCTTTTGTCCCAAGCAAGTTGGGGTAGGCTGCTCTAAGGCAAGTATTAGGACATGATAATAATCTTAGATATGCCAAAGATCGTCGAATTCATACCTCCTCGTTTGGCACTGATTTGACATACGCAAGTATGCCATCAACACTCCAATCACGCACATATGGAATACGAGATGTTACCGGAAAAAGGACCTCAACATCTTTCCGTCTATTGTTACGTGCAGCAATCTCAATTGGCAGTTGACCTCCCTGTTAATATAAAGCAAAGACGCATTTTATTTGAGGGAATGGGAGATTAACAAATACAAACATGTATAGTATAACCGCTAGCCCGCTACCAAAGGCTTCCCCAGTAAATCCAGTCGTTATACATTATAGCTCAAACAGATGTGAAGCACATATAAATATTTCTGCAACAAGCAGTTCATCTGACAAAAATTGAACATTGCAAAGAACACAAAGCTGACATTTCACTGCACTGAATTCACAATTACTTCTACCTCCTCGGGTCATCAGACGTAATGCCATTTTGGACATACATGTAGTTGAACTTTTGAAATTTTAACTAAATTTCAAACATGAAAATTGTATGTGAAGATCTAGCTCAATATTAACTTCCAAAATATTATAACCAATTAACGATATTAGATTCTACTATTACATTACAATAGAAATTTAGTGGTCAAACTTTTATTTTGGACACCTTCTCAATGTCAAAAACAGCAAGTATTTGTGACCAGAGGTCCTTCGTGACATGTTATGAGACATGTTATCTTAGGTATTTCAATGAGAAACCAAAAAACTCAGCGTCGCATTTGCGAGACAATCTATTTTGCTGTTTCTTATACAATAAATGAGTAAACTTTCATCTTTAAGGGAAGTCCCACAGATAGACTGACAGATGTTGCATGCAGAATGCCACGGCTTGACATCATTATAACTACGTAAGCTGCTATGTGCCTACTTAGCTTTCCGTGCTCATGACAAAGGATAACATATTAGTTACACAAGATCAACCTTTCAACATATGTGCACTACAATCTCAACAAACAAATATGAAGGAATGTGTAAATGTTATCAAGATTATACTCCTTCATATACACAGTATATCTCAAGCGTCACGGTGACATTCCTGTTGCAAATGCACTAAGATGCAACTATCCATTGGAGACCAAATATCAATAGTAACATCTGTTAGTTGAATCAAGAAATAGACAACCTTTCAGAAGTACTGATATCAACAGCACAAACATGAGAAACTAAACCTTACATCATCCCGAACATCAGGATCAGCACCAGCCGCAAGTAAAGGTTTGTAGAAATCAGTTAAACCATCATCTGCAGCGGCTATTAAGGGGGTTAGTGGACCAACACCCGCCTAGTACAGAAGAAATTAAATAAGCATACTGGAAATAAGTGTGCCATAAATCACACAAAATCAGAGAGCTTGCTAGTCACTAATGAAAACAAATTCCAATTGGATTAAGGATGTACATTACCTTAATCAGAAGTTTCACACACTTCAGTGAGCAAACATGGATAGCAGCGATCAGAGGCGTATAATGTATGGCCATTGCCTTGTTACACTGTCAAGAGAAACTAAGGAATTAATAGTGCTTCACGATGAAAGTTTGCAAGCATGTCGCGAAAATAAATTTTGGTTTGCTACCAGTCCCAAATAAAACTGACGGTGGAAAAGTTAAATGGTACTAAGATGAACCAAAATAGCTTAGTACTGAGCACTACTTTTGAAAATGTGTCATGTCAATGCTACAAAACTATTTTATCTAGAAAGAAGAAGATAATAGACAAAACAACAAGTAAAAAACATGTTGCAACAATTATGAGCATATTTTAAATATAGTAGATCAAACAATACCAATAACAGGAAAGGAGTTTACATCTGCATGGTGATTCAACAAGGTCTTCACAGCAGCATCATGCTTCCGACAATAGCAGCATGCAATGGTGTCCCACAGAAAGAAACGGAATTAACATCAGCTCCTTTTGAGAGCAAGACTTCTATCATTTCACACATTCCTGAATTAGAAACACAGACTATTAGATATATAAACAGTACAATTCTGATGGTATAATTGCTAGAACAATATCACATATTCATATATTACAAGCCATACCCGAATAACAATCGGATGTGTACCAAATGCTAGATCGAACATCTAATATTGAATCATGCTAGGATCCACGTGCCTGAGACGCTCAATGCAACACCTAAAAAAGTACTAGTACATTAAGACAGGTTAAAAGAACCACATTTGACAGTAAAATGAAAATAATTGTATAATTGTTACTCATGGAGAACAGCTATTCTAGTCTGAGTTCATTACTACTACTCACAAATGCATAGCACTAGGTAATTAATCTGAATATATAATCTCCATCTGTCCTATACGATGGAGCTCTTTAATTTTATGATTTCTGCCTTAAGACTATCAAATTATTAATAACATAACTTCGTTTAGATACAGCACCCTTTTTGACAGAATGTATCAAGACGGAACATGCAGAAATTATCCTATTGGTTTATACTCCCTCCGTCTGGAAATACTTGTCATCAAATGGATAAAAAGGGGTGTATCTAGAACTAAAATACATCTAGATACATCCCCTTTTATTCATCTTGATGACAAGTATTTCCGGATGGAGGGAGTAGATTTTAACTAATAGCCCCACAAACATCATATTGTTGCAGTGGCACAAACAAGGGAACAATCAGAAAGCCTACGCATTCACTCCATTGACCATGGAAACTTTCTAAATAGCTGAAGAAAAGAACACAAGCTTAACTACGTGCAAACTAACTATGAGTCTATGACATGGGGCATTGCTGGTCTTATACTATGTGCAGTCAAACATTAGAGGTTTGACCACTAATATGTCGATGTCGATCAAGATTCGTCTGTTATTATAAAGGTATAATTTCATCAGTACATATTGATACCATGTTAAAAAAGTAGTAGCCAAAATGAAACTTCAAAAAATGCAAAGAAGTCAATAAGAACAAATAAAAAAAATAGAGATAGTGGTAAATTTCATAGTTGGCATCCTACCAAAACACGTTGACAAATACTTACATAAGTGGTGACATGTGCACATAAAAGTATGAACAAAAAGAAATATGGCATATATAGATGTATGGCGGGAACCTGCTCCAGCTGCCACATGGAGAGCGGTCGCTCCGTGTTCACCAGGCTTTTCTGGATCAGCATCATGATCAAGGAGATACCTCACAATATCCAAATTCCCAGCACCAAGTGCATACTTCAGAGGTGTATCACCTATCGAAACCATCAGAAAAAGAAGTTTGACAAATCATATGTTCTGAGTTCTGACCAAAAGAAGAAAATCCATATTAAGATTATTTGTATTTACTATGAAACATCCGAAGGATCCACATAACAATCCACATCTGGATCCTCGCTGGATGTGCCCGTGAGCAGAGAACCATATCAGCGGTCAACGCGCCAAACCGAGCCAGGGGCTCCTCTGTATGAGACCACATCAACACTTGCTGGTGTTTGTTTGAACGGAAGGATTGAGCTGGCAGGTGGGTATTTTTAACCCTACAGGTGGGTGGGGTTTTGCCAATTTTTTCCCCCAAATTGGCAACAAAATTAAAGCATCCATGCTTTACATTTTCATCCTACTGATTGTGCCGGTTTTGAACCACCGATTTCAATTTCTAGGCACGCTGGTATTGTACATTTTGCGAAACCAGAGTAGGAGGCCGAGCAGAACAGAGCACCTTTGTCGTCTCATGCATCGACGTTCACGCCAAGCTGCTCGACGAGGTAGACGCACACCGGCATCCTCCCGTGGCGGGCGGCGGCGTGCAGCGCCCCGGACCCGCCGTCCCTGGCGGCCTCCACTGCCTCCCTGACGCGGCCCTTCCCGCCGTCCAGCACGCTCGCGATGCCTGACGGAAAAATAAATCGCGCACAAATCAGAATCGAGCAGAAACAAACAGACGCGCAACGGACCAAGCGGGAAACCGGCACGGGGAGAGGGAGGCGCGGGCGTACTCTTGAAGCGGCCGAGGTCGCCGTCGGTCGCCGCCTTGAGGAGCCGGCGCTGCTGCGGGCCTGCAGCTGCAGGGGCGAGGAAAGGGGACGTGGTTAGGGCCAGTGCGGAGTAGGAGCCTGGGTCGGGGGAAGGGGGGCCGCTTACCGGAGGTGGGGGGCGGCTCCATGGCTGGCGGGGGTGGAGGTGGGTAGGGTTTTGGAGGCTTGGGCCGGCGGGAATGGGAGAGCGAGCGCGAGTGGGAAAATGGAGAAGGGGGCGGGGCGGGCGGCGTGTCGATGGGAGGGAAAAGGAAAATGGGGAGGCACACACGAACACGACACGACACAGAAGATCCGGGGCCGGTTTTGTCACAAAATTAATAAGTTGACCCAAAATGTTGGCAAGTTCAAAATTTGGCAAGTCCAAAATTAATAAGTGTACCTACAAATGGTGTTTTTTTTGGCAAGGACAAATGGCCTTTTTTCTGCTAACGACGAATGGTTCGTGTCATCCAACGAGAATTCCATGAGACCATTCCATTCCATGCCACTTCGAGCCTGTTTGGGACCTTCCTCAACTCCACAGAATCTGCAAATCCAGCTACCTGAGCTCGCTTCCCGCTACACCTGGTGATTGTGATGCATTCGGCTTGTTTGGCAGCTTATCCCGGTAAATGTACAAATAGCATCACCATGACTGCAATAGGGAAGAAGCAAAGGCGAGCTCACTTTGGGTTTGGGTGTGAGGGGGCGAGGGCGAGGAGGTGGGCTGAAACGACGACATGGTAAGCACCAACATCAATGACGTCAAGGTGGGCGTCTCCTACCAGTGGGGGTGCTGCTCCTGGCTAGCAGCGAGGGAAGTGCTCCTTCGCGACGGGATCCGGCGGCGGGAACGGGGCTGGAATGGCCGGATCTACCAGTAGTGAGGCTCGCCAGCCGACGAAGGGGTTGAATGGGCGTACCGGCGGGGACCGGCATCCGGCTGTACTAGGTAGGTTACAAGCGGGAGAGATTAGGAGGGTAGCGATTTTTTCTTTTTCTTTTCTTTTTTTACGAGAAAAGTTTCGATCTATTCATCAATTGTCAAGGTAGTATAAAGAAGAATACAAGTAAAATTTACATCCAGGTCCGTAGACCACCTAATGACAACTACAAGCACTCGAGTGAGCCAAAGGCGCGCCGCTGTCATCGCTCCTCTCTCGTCGGAGCCGAGCAAACATTAAAGGGGAACTGGTGAAGGGAGACTTCACTTCATGAAGTTATGTGGATCTTTGGTCATATCTGCAAAGTTCCTCGGACATTGGTAAAATCCTCCTTTTTCTCCTTTCTATGTTTTACACCACACCACACTTTAGGCACCCATGCTACTTTCTTGTATGGCAGAGAAAACAACTAGGAATCTTTTTTTTAACGGTCACCTTTGGG
>NC_057807.1:692489001-692505276 GCF_018294505.1 Triticum aestivum | reverse complement strand
GGGAGATTACAACAGTGCCTCACGTGGAGTGAATTATAGATGAGAGAAACATAAGCCACTGCCTAGCATTTTCTCTAAGCTCAATGTTTTTTAAATGATAAACCCAAAGCGTAAAATATAAGAAATTTTGTTTGTGTCTTCCTCTCTGGCTATTTGTCCTACCATGGAGGGAAGATCTACTGCAGTAAGACAGTCCTTTCTCTCGTGTGACTTGATTCCTTTCTAACTTGATATCAACTTCTTTCGGCGAAAAAAATTTGATATGAATTTGATTCATTCAATTTTCTATACATCGGCTCATCCTGAAATAGCAAACAACACATTTGGCACAAGGATCAAGGAGGGTGGCGAAGGAGATATGACTTACATGAGCTACATGACAATGCAAGGGCATGATAAGATTTTGAAAGGAGAAAAAGGAAATATTTATGATCTAAACATCTTATTAATCCACTTCACTGTATTGTGTATGATTGCGCTATCAACTACTTATTTCATGCTCCACAATAAACTTCACATCTGAAGGATACAGTAAGGGCCTCGCTTGCTGTTATATGCAACAATTCCTATTGGAAGGTGACCAAACTATATATTTTTTTACAATCAAAACCTCTTTATTAACTGGCTACAATCGTGGCATCAGAAATAGTCATCAGGATTACAGCCTCTGGCAGCGTCCAGCCAAATACTAGGTGGAGTAAATTTAGCTATCCTAGATAACTCATGGGCTACCTTATTATTCTCTCTAATACAATGCTCATATATGATGTGGGTGAAATCTAAAGACATAAAGAAGCAGCCATCAAAAATAGCACTCGCCACAGACGAAGAGCTCCCCTCCTGAAGTGCAGCAATGAACATATAGACTGTGAGAGTTTAATTCAATTTTGCTGCATCCAACTAGATTCAGGCCAAACCTCGCCGCAATCGCTTCAGCTGTGAGCGCGTCACAGCAGATGTCCAACCTTTCATTAGCTGCCGCGATAAATTTACCTGTGTGGTCTCTAAGTACGGCTCCAGTCAAGCGAGTCGGGTGGTGACCAAACTATTTATTGTAGAGAAGAAACTGATGATAACTCACAACATCTGCAACGATAATAAGAAAAAGAAGAAGAATCACAGCTAGGAATGAAGCATGAAGGCGCAAGGTCTGTGACAATAGTTTCAGAAATTTAGCACCATCGATTTCCCTTTTACTGTTGACTACTGGGCCTCAATGGGCTGCGTGTAGGAAGGGAGAAATTAGACGCTCGTATGGGAGAAGAACACTTTTTCCGCTCATGGACTCCTCAGTCGGGTGAGCGTCCCTGGCGGCGCTGCCCGATCTCCTTCCCCCAGCCTCCCCTGCTGCCGCCGGGACCAGATCTGCAATCAGCACGGCGTCCTCTCTCTTCCACCCCTCGAAGGTCCGCCCCCCGCGTAAGCTGCGTCGCTGGCTGCTCCCGTGTCCGTGACGCCCAATGCTCGCGAAGGCCGCGCCATCTCCGGCTCCGGCCATTGCGCTCGCTGTGGCCTCCCTCGCCGCCCGCAAGGCGGATCCGTCCGTTCAAGGACGCGTCGCCTCGCGCAAGCTCCCCTGCACGCCCACGGTGCCGGCAAGTCAACCCCCGCCGCCAACCATCCCCGTCCTCGTTGCCGATGGCACTTCCGGCTGGACGACGGCACCTTCCGGCCTCCTCTGCTCGTCGCCAAGCACCCAACTGCCCCGTGCACCTCCTGTGTTCGCCTGCATGGCGGACCCAGCAGGACATGTCTCCCCGCCGCCGCAGCCAAGCTTGGGCCCTAAGGACGTCGCTATTGAGGTGCCGGAGACAACTCATGGGCCGCCGGCAGCGCTCCCCTGCCAAGACGGCGACCGCCCACCTGCTGCCGTGTTGAGCTCCAGCACCCATGTCCCCGCTGCCGATGCTGACTTGCTCGCCAGGCCAGATTCAACTTGCGTGGAGGAGGCTGCAGGCTGGAAGCTCGTCCAGTCCGGCAGTGGCGGAGCTTGAGTAGAAATCATGGAGGGGCCATGGGGTGGAGGGGGGGGGCAAACATGATTATTTTTAACTGATTTTTAGAGAAAAATAGACTTAACACAAAAGAATATATACATGTATTCTTGTGAGCTGGGGGGGCCATGGCCCAGGTTGGCCCCCACAAAGCTCCGCCACTGCAGTCCGGCCGTGTGCGCTTGGAGCCTCCGCCACCTTTGGCTTTCATGCCTCAGCAACCTCCCCGGCCACCTGTGTGGCTCAGAAACAGATGTTTTCGTTGCTTCGCAAAAGGCCATCGGGCAGCCGGATGCACGAGTCCGATCCGGTGTAAGCAATGCTTCTGCTCGGGACACCGTGCACGGGATGGCTGCAAGCCGGCACCGTCGCCGCATGCTTCATGTTCTGCTCGGCCGCCGACCCATTCTTGGGCTTCAATTGTTGCGTCTCCACCAACATCAGGGATCCATGAGGCACTATGCAACATGAAGACTATTTGTCAGGATTCATTGCCTTCCTCGTTGATTGCTTCGAGTTCCACCTGGAAGGATGTGGAGGAGGCAATTAAGCCGCTTCGTGAGGTCGCTGACTCTTTGCAGGGCTGGTTAGTGCGTGTTGGGAGCTTTTTAGAGCGTGCGGAGGCTGCTCTGCAAAGGTTCCCTGTTGCACCGGCTCCCATGGTTGAGTCTGTTGTTGGCTTCGTGGATGAGGCAGATGCAGAGCTCTTAGGTAGCTTCTCGCCTCGTGCTCGGTCCAGTTCGACGCCCTCTGTGTTGACGGGCTTTGAGGGTGAGGCATGTGCCGAGATTGTGTCTCCGGTGCTGCAGATCATGCCCGAGCTACAGATACTGTGTGGGAAACCTGCTTCGCCTCTGCCGACGGAGCAGCTCAAGTTGGGATTTCTCCAGGCTTCAGAGGTGGCCTTGATGCCCTCACCACCCCCCGTGGAGCCTTGTCAAGTGTCAGGCGGCCTAGCACTCAGCGTCGTGGAGCATGGAGTTTCAGATATTGCTACCCTTCCCTCGCCTGTGCCCATCAAGCAAGTGGTGCCTATGAGTGGCATGACCATCGAGTCAAGTGTGTCGGCACCTGCTCCAAATTCTAATGCTCTCTTCGCAAAGGAGCTTTGTGACTTGCTTGCCAGCGTGGTGGTTGCTAGACCTGGTTTGGGTAGGTCAATTGCTTGCCTCCTAACTGGGACGCCAATAAGGGGCAAATCAAAGAAGGTCGGTAAAGGCAAGAGTGGTGCCATAGGCAAGACGAATGTGCTTGCTTGATGGATGATCTCCAATATCTCGGCTCGTCCTCTTGGACTGGGTTGCCTTTGTTGTTTGGGAGGAGCATGATGTCTTGTGTCGAGCTGTTCTTCTTGGGTCACTTGGCGTGGTAACAATGTCGAGGTTGGTTGTTGTTAGTTTGGAGGGGTGTATGTGTCGTTGTGGGGTTTCATGTCATGTTAGTAGTTCGTCTGTGGTACGTTTGTAATGGTTTTCGCCCGATTTTCCATAATTAATTGGGCAATTCTCTTCTTCTTAATTAATCGATGTTTGTAATGGTTTTCGCCCGATTTTCCATAATTAATTGGGCAATTCTCTTCTTCTTAATTAATCGATGAGGCAAAAATTTTGCCTCCGTTTCGAAAAAAAAGACGCTTGTATATACCGCCGTCTAAAAACGTAATCGACTCCGTAATTTCTTGCATACGCGGCCGCATAGCGAGAACCTGGAGCGGCAGCGACGCGGGGCGGGCTCTGTCCTCCTCCTTCGGCGATGACGACGCGAGCGGCGATGCAAGGGCACTCCTCATCCTCCGCGAGCCCGCTGCTCCTCGGTCGCGACTCCCACCTGCTTTAGGTCAGCTAGTTGCCCACCCTCATCCTCGATCGTCTGCCTCGCTCGTCGAGTTAGAGAATTGGTCCCCATTGTATTTTGTGACCATAGATTTGACTAATAAATTATAAGATGTATGTTACAAAACTTATATTCTTAGAATTATATTTAAAAGTGGTTTTCAATTATACTATTTCCATGGTATATAACTTATTTTTTAATAGTTAAACTAAAGGTCAAAGTTTGACACAAACTACAAAGAGGATTAATAAACCAGGACGGAGATAGTACTAGCGTAGGTTTCGGAGGCTGTGGTGTGCGGATACGTTTGCGTTTGTGTGGAACAGGCGGTGGCACGTCGATCGCCCACCCCCTCTCACTCTGCTGTCGCACCTCTGTGGTCTGCTTTGCTTTGTGTCACTGCTATCACCCACTCTGCTATCGTGGCTCCCAGTGGGTAGCAAAGCGGATCGGTGGATGCTTCACCGCAAGGCTCTGACTCGCACTGCAGCTTTGGCAGCTGCGAACATGCATCCGGCGGAAACAATTGCCTTCCAACCACCGCAGCGTTGCAGCTGCCAAACATTTGGAAGGGTCATTTCGACCGGCGGACACAATTGCCTTCTAACCACCGCATCCCTCATTTCAATTGGCTTCGGGCCTTTTCATTTTTGTGCATCGCTCATTTGCCAACCAAATTCCTAGCGGTTTGATCATATCCATGACTGCTTTCTCACTCATCGTTTTATTTGACTACCTAATTCTCTGTTTTTTTTTCAAATCTTTGTCTCCTCCAGGAAACACGTGTTAAGTTCGCTCAGACGTGGCTGGACAGCAATACATGTCAGTGCCCCTTCTTTCCTTCGGTTCCCTTCTTCCCATTGTTATTTCCTTATGTTGCTTGGCGCCAAATTAATCCCAGTAGTAGTTATCTTGCACCATTTTAATTTAACTTCTTTCAGAAAATAACCTGCCAGTATGCTCCAACAGTGATGGAGGTAATGTGGGGCATACATAATTGCATGCCAAGTTCCGTCTCAAGTTCCTCTCTAAATAGTGCTTTAAAACTTAGGTTATCCATTTATATCTAACTCAGGAGATTCATTTTGTAGTCACCAAGTTATTCAGAACTGAAACTGTTATTCTGACAGCAACAAGTTGTTCAGAACTAAAACTGGTAGACTTGACAAGAGATTGAACATATAGAACACCTCCGACACAAGTAACAATATAACATGCATATTCTGACTAAATTTTCAACAGAATCATGTAGCACCGGTTATACTCGGCAACAATACCCGGAAACAGGGAAAGGTTCACGAGTTTGACATCCGCCAGGAAAACCCACTAGTTATACTCTGCTCTGAGTATAACCTATGGGACAAAAAACCTGGCGCATCGATCAATCCGCCCTGCCAATCAAGTTTGTACATTAAAGCAGTACAGGACAGAGCAACAATCAAAAGAAGATTACAGCGGCTGATAGGTATTAGCCACACTAGCTAGCGCCATCCCCTGCACCAATCACTCACGGGCACCAGACAGAATTTGAGCTACATGAGAAAAAGCAGTGATCAGAAAGTGCACTGAGTAGTAGAAAAAGCAAACTAGACTACACGCTCCAACGGCTATTAGCAATTTGTCAAGACAACAGTCACAAGGGAGAGCTTGAGATAATTTCCATGTTCTTTTAGTCCTTCTATAATATTTGGAACTATCCCCTGCGTTCCAAATGTGAACTAAAACCACGACACTTATTTTGGAACGAAGGGAGTAATTGTTGTAGCTTGTAGGTGTAGGCTATTCAGGTGCCACTTATAGTTATCAGCAAAATGTGCCCCATATGTTATACAGTTTAATTGTACAAAAGAAGAGTGCAACAAATCATGAGTGCTCTCAGCCAAAAGAATTGGTGTGTAAATAAACGTACCTTGTTTTCACAGGCTGCTTTTGCTTCTTGGATATCAAGAAGCTGCCTGTTTTCATAGGCTGGTCTATTCCCTTCAATTTTTTACACTTATCAATGAACACATTTTGTAATTCTGCAATGTCATCTGCTTCGCCAATGGAGACAAGGTCTTGACACTTCAGAATCTGTAATTTCTGGAGTGATGAGAGGGTACTCCTCCAAAGGTGGCCTGGAATGGATCTTACACGAGAGCACACCGATATATTGAGTGAAACAAGGGATTGAAGGTTTTCTAGGCCGCTAGGAAAAAATGAAGAGATATTCCCGCATTGTTCCAGGTGGAGACTTTGGAGGGACGATGGTAACACGAATCCCCCCCAGTTGATTGTAGGGCACCGAGAAACTTCCAAATCCTTCAGAGAAGAAAAAAGCCCGAACCTTCTACCATGCATGGTCATGCGAGATAACGTCTGACAATTTTTAATTGTAATACTCTCAATGGCAGGTAGATATTCTTCTTCTAGGAGACCATCAGTGGTTGACAGTTCATTGCAGTCGCTGATGGTTAGGAGAGTAAGGTTGGCGAAGACATGTCCAGGTTTTCCAATAGATGCAAGATATGTACAATTCGAAATGTGCAATTCCCGTAGAGCCGGCAGATTCCACATTTGTAGTTGGATGGATGTCAGGCCGAGCCTTGACAAGGAAAAATAGGTGAGAGAGCAGCATTGGATATTGTCAGTGAGTTCCCCGCAATCATTATTACGCCACCATATATCCTTGTCGCCTAGAATGAGCTTCTCGAGGGAGGGCGCAACCAAACTTTGGGAGTTTATTTTTGTACATTCCTTCATCCTGAATATTTCAAGGAAACAAAATTCCCCAAATCTTTCGGTGGGTACTGATATTATGTCCTCGCAGTGCATTATTGCAATTTTTTTGATGACTGGTAGATAAGTCGGATCTAGAAGCTGTTCGAGACTTGATAAACGGTCGCACCCATTAATTATTAGCTCTGTCAGGGACGAGAAACCCATGCTGCTACTGTTGATGTCGATTGGCACTGTAGGTATCTCGAGTCCACGACACGAAGAAAATGACGCAGATGTTAAACCTGGCAGGCATTGTGGCTGAAACCAGCTAGGAAGAGAAACACCTGGGTAACCTCGAAGGACTAGAGACTTGACTCCAGCAGGAGGCTGTAGATGTCGAAGGATTTCTATCCCGTTTTCATTATCCGTGGATTGACTCACCGGGAAACCCCAGTCCAGCGTCAGCTTGTCAAGATATCCCTTATTCTGTAGTTCTGCTTCTGCTGAATGATTCATGTTCATGGTTAGCCAGTGAATATTACTTATCACCAAATGTCCACGAAGTTGCTTCATGTTCTTTATGAGCTGAAACTGGTTATCATACCGAAGATTTACTCCATAATTTTCTATGGGTCTTCCTATATTCGGGCCATATTTGAATTCCTGCGATTCCAATCTCCATAGGTTGACCAACATACCAAAGTCACTTGGCAAGATTTCAAGCTTGCATTTCTTGACACATAAAACCTGTAAATTATGGAGCATACAGATCGTTCCAGGAAGACTTGTCACCGAACAAGCTCTGGATATCTTAAGGTACTGAAGATGCTTCAATTTGCCAATGCTAGCTGGTAACTCATTCAAAGTTGCAAAAACAATGACACGCATACGCAGAAGTTCAGTGCACCAATCTTCCAAAAAAGCAGCTGGAGTTTTTTTATTTCCTAAAGGCTTGTCGCAAAGAAGGGTACGAAGCTTTTTGTACCGGCAGAGGATCGACAAGTCAGAATTGTCGATGTCATTGCTAGATAGTACAGACAGATGGCGGACATTTGGAGGAATTCTTATAAAGTCACCCTTCTTCTTCACAATGAAACAATCATCCTCTGAAACTTTTTGTGCCATATCATGCAACAAGTCATGGATTACGTATTTACCTTGAACCTTTTGAAAGAATGACCGATTGAAAAGTTCATTGAAGTATTGACATCCAGTATCTTGAACTGGAATAACATCCTGGCGTTTGACAAAGCCTTCTGCCGCCCAAATTTCAGCTAAGCTGTCCTTTTCAAACTCTTTGTCTTTGGGGTACACAGCACAGAATGAGAAGCATCTCTTCAGGTGGAACGGTAAATACATGTAGCTCAACCGAAGAGCTGGCACAATATCAGTTGCCTCTTGGTCCAACGCCCACAATTCACTGTCTAGTATTCTCTTCCAGTGTGATGTATGAAGGTCACTCTGTAACATGCGTCCAAGAGTTTTGGCGGCTAAAGGTGAGCCCTTCAACTTGGGGAGTATGTCTTTACCAATGGGCTCTAACTCTGGATAATCATCAAAACTACCAGACCCAAACACACATAGTTTGAAGAAATCCCAAAATACGCCACCCTTTAATTCTTCCAGTATAATTGGTTCCATAGTGTGCACTAACCGAGCTACCTCTTGTTATCTAGTGGTGACCAACATCATACTTCCTTGCAGCACATTTTTTAGTGGTGCACAGAAGGTCTTCCAGCGCAGGCCATGTTCCTTCAGAGCATCATCCCACATATCATCGAGGACAATCAAGAACCTTTCATTGCTCAGTATGCCAGAAAGAACATGCTGAAGAGAATTTAGGTTGTCAGTTATTGCCTTTTTACCTGGACAGGATCCTATAGCCTCTTTAGTTAACCTCTTCACATCAAAATCATCTGAAACACAAATCCAAATTATAGTTTTGAAGTGATCCTTCACTACTGGATGACTACAAATATGCTGGGCCAAAGTGGTCTTTCCAATACCCCCAATTCCAACTAATGGTAAAACTGGAAGATCAAGTAATCTTGATTCATTACTAACTTGGTTGCTTGTTGATGCACCATCTGCACTAGGTTTCCACTTGCGTTTTGAACCAGCGCTACTATTTGTAGGCACATTGAGCAATCTCATCATCTTCTGTAGCAGTACATCACGACCAAATAATTTTGTTTCATTGCAGAATGAGGTAGTCTCTAGCCTGACTGTTTTGTCAAACTGTGGTGTCAGTTCACTCAACCCCCTTTTCTCTAGGTGTTTGGAAATATTATCCAACCTTTTATGGATATCATTCACTTTGCTGAAGCTACTAAAGAAGCCAGTAATAGATAATTTGTTTGCATTGCCTTCCACTATCACCTTATGGCTGTACCATCTGAGATCGTCAAGAAGGTCTTCAGCATCGTAGACTGCATCCTTGAGCTTTGGAAGGAGGATCGCCACACTATCCTTGTGGCTTCTCCACTCTGCTCGATCGATGAGGTCATGCATTGCAGGAAGAGTATCACTCAGGAATTCCAAGCCACTCTGTAACTGAAGAAGATCATTTTGAAACCTTTCCTCAAGAGTGCCTCCCCATTCGGAGGAAATTGCAGATCTTGCCCACTGAAAAATACGGATAAACTCATTGATGCCACTAGTGATCCCAGTATTGTTGTTCATTATATCCATGATGATGGCAGAAGTATGAACACTTCCTTTCTCCCTGTTGACAAGAATGTACACAATGAGCAAACATATTTTGTGGTCAGAGGCTGTTAATAAAGGTATAAATACAATAAGCTAGCTGTGATGTGATTATATACACCACACTTCTTTTCCAGAGTAAACTATTAGTTGTGTGACTAACACTACCCTTTGAACCATAGTTTCCATATGTATAGTTTAGAGAAATTCCTTGTCTAACACTGTTTGAACTTTGTTTCCTGCTTATTTGACTTTCTTTTGTAGTTGGATGTAATTTCCCCTCTCCTAATAATAATAAGGAAAAGAAGAAGAGGCCGAATCGGCCATCCCTCACGAGTCCCTGATCCGACGCGTTCGTCTCCTCCCCATTCTTCCTCAACCCTAACTGGTCGTCGTCAATGTGTTACAGTTTTGAGCCAGCGAGCAATGAAATCACGGACTAGCTCTTGCTGGCCCGGATGTAGTTATGGAGGTCATATGTGCTTCTGGGGCACTGGAAGCTCTTTCAACAACATTTGTGTCGACCCCATAAGGCTGTGGGTATCAAGGGTGTTGTCGATATCGCCACCCGCCACGTCCACTGCTGTGAGATAATCGCTAAGCAAGTGATTTGGCTTCGAATCTCTGGCGTATTCATCAACACCGCATACGATGAAGGGCTTTCGATGTTGGCCCAGACCCGACGCCGAGTACTTACCGACGACGGCGATGGCCGACGACGAACGACGATAACAGACAAAGCTCACTGACGAACTCGGCGAAGTGCTTTATGTCGAGACGGACCGCAGTACAAAGATAGCCTTCTGCTAGTCGATCAACTCCTGATCGATAGCTACGGCAAGCAACACCAGAAACACGTGAGCGTACACTACGGCCAGCCGGCCGGAAACCAAACGCCACCACGCACACAACGCCAAGGTATTGCCACAGGAACGTGACGTTCCTGATTCTTTATTGCTTCTGATCGGTACAAAGAGTACAGGGGTACATGAGTATTTATATTAGCTAGCTAACCTGCCAACTAATCTTATCCTACTCGGTGAAGGATAGGAAAACCAACACGGACACGTACGTGCATGCACTGCCGGACACGGACACGTCTTGTCGTGTTTAATTCCAACATTCGAAAAGGATGGGTTATTACTTCATAGGAGAAGCATGGTGGCTCATTGCTCGCGGTGAGGGGTGTCGAGGTCGCTGCTGGCTCGTAGTTATATACAAACTGTTCCTTCTTCCGAGCTCGGATGCGATCACAGTGGTCGGCTTGGTGCCCCAAATGCTCGTGCATAGGTGGAGGCCGGGGCAAAAGTGCTGGTTGTCGGCCTGTGATGGACGAGATATGTTGACGCAATATATTGTTGTCGTGGATCGACCTCAGCTCCTCTTCCATAACCTGACGCCAACACTCCTTTGTGTTCGCATCCTTAAAATCCGCCGGTTCCTTGGCGCTTGCTAGACACCGCTGTCCACTCCTTTTCACTTTTACCGGGCCTATTGTCCGAAGAGCTTGCTTCGGTTGCATGCTTGACACCGGTTCAAGCAATACTAACGCAGCCGGGGTCCCTCCCAGTACGCCTCCGTGCGAGCCATCTGGTCCGCATGGACTGCTGACCTGCTCCTCAGGTGCAACGCCTCGTGCAGCACGCTTTAACCCATATGGCATGCTGCTAATGCCTGGTTGAAAACCTCCTGGTGAAGAGCCTAGCTCACCACCACGTGAACCACCAGGCCCACTTGCTTCATGGCTTTCACGCCTGCTGCGTGATGGGCTGCATGCCGTCGTTACTGCGTACTGACCACCGGATACCATCGAGCTGGTCCTATTTTCAGAACACTCTCCAGCGTGTCTCAAGCTAGCCGCACAGGTCGATGATGCACCAGCCTCTTCCGATGCGTCAGTGTTCACTGTATATTTGTCCAGCTTTG
Organism: Triticum aestivum; assembly: GCF_018294505.1. Taxonomy (NCBI): domain Eukaryota; kingdom Viridiplantae; phylum Streptophyta; class Magnoliopsida; order Poales; family Poaceae; genus Triticum; species Triticum aestivum. Next base: position 692,494,117 of record NC_057807.1, on the reverse strand, counting down.
CATCAACACCAACAACGGTCGTAGCACTTGTGTCTGTTGTTTCTTCGTGGACTTCCGGCGTCACGTACGCCTTTATTTTCTCTGGATGCATCGCACGAAGACTGCTTCTCCATGGCCGAGTACACGCGGCAATAGCTGCGTCCGCTCCAGCGAAGTTAGCACTTATGCCCGTAACATCGACGTAATCTTCGGAACCACCCCCCATGTCCGTAGCGTCGACATGAGTTTCCGAACCATGATCTTGACAGTGAACTTTTTCTTCACGGAGCACGACAATTTCTTTAGCCGATGCTTGAAGAACTGAATCCACCTTGTCCACGAGTTCGCACATCAACATCATGTCACTGTCGTCACCTTGCTGGGCCATGAGCGCCTTCTGCTTCGGTGCTTCCTCGCAGTCAGCCTTGAAGTGACCAAGGAGGCCACAGTTATAACACCTCACTTTTCTGATGTCAAACTTCCTCCTCGGTGGTGCAGGTGCAGCCTCATCATCTGAGTCGTCGTCCGAGTCAGCGAAGTTCTTTCTCGTCGAACGCTGCTTCCCCTTCTTCTTGCTACTGCTTATGGATCTGCCTCGCTTTTCCAGGGCGATCCACTGCGCCTTTGTGAGCATCACAAGCTCATCGTTCTTCCCGTCCCCAAGACTGTACCGCATACGCTCATCGTGAGCCTTGTACCGTCCGACAAGATCGTCGATGGAGAGAGTCGCGAGATCGACGCACTGTTCGATCGCCGTGACAATTTGCAGGTACCGGGGAGGGGCCGCGCGCAAGAACCGCCGGACAACCGAGGCCTCCGTGAGGTTCTCTCCAAGCGCTCGAATCCGATTGACGAGAGTAGCCACCCGTGAAGCAAACACATCCACGGACTCATCATCGCCCATGACCAAAGTCTCGTAGTTCCTTAGGAGAGTTTGAAGATTGGCTTGCTTGACACGGGTGTGTCCCTCGAACATGAGCTTGAGCGTATCCCACACCTCCTTCGCCGTTGCTTTGGCGATTAGGTGCTGGAGGACATCCATCGGCATCACCGAGTAAATCGCTGACGCCGCCTGCCGATCCTTCCGGTGCTCGGTTCCCTCCTTCTTGAACGCGTCGCCTCCGGGATCCACCGCGTCCCATAGCTCGTTGGCGCGGAGACCACACTCCATGAGGGCCTTCCAGACCCCGAAGTTCTCGCGATCAAACCGTGGATACGACGAACTCGCCGGAGCAGCAATTACTTTAGCTGCACCGGAGTACTCCACCAGCTGCTTGGTCTTGTCCTTCTCGTCGTCCGACATGATCTCCCGTTACTAGAAGATCAACCTTGCTCTGATACCAATTGTTGGCCCAGACCCGACGCCGAGTACTTTCCGACGACGGCGATGGCCAACGACGAACGACGATAACAGACAAAGCTCACTGACGAACTCGACGAAGTGCTTTACGTCGAGACGAACCGCAGTACAAAGATAGCCTTCTGCTAGTCGATCAACTCCTGATCGATAGCTACGGCAAGCAACACCAGAAACACGTGAGTGTACACTACGGCCAGCCGGCCGGAAACCAAACGCCACCACGCACACAACGCCAAGGTATTGCCACAGGAACGTGACGTTCCTGATTCTTTATTGCTTCTGATCGGTACAAAGAGTACAGGGGTACATGAGTATTTATATTAGCTAGCTAACCTGCCAACTAATCTTATCCTACTCGGTGAAGGATAGGAAAACCAACACGGACACGTACGTGCATGCACTGCCGGACACGGACACGTCTTGTCGTGTTTAATTCCAACATTCGAAAGGGATGGGTTATTACTTCATAGGAGAAGCATGGTGGCTCATTGCTCGCGGTGAGGGGTGTCGAGGTCGCTGCTGGCTCGTAGTTATATACAAACTGTTCCTTCTTCCGAGCTCGGATGCGATCACAGTGGTCGGCTTGGTGCCCCAAATGCTCGTGCATAGGTGGAGGCCGGGGCAAAAGTGCTGGTTGTCGGCCTGTGATGGACGAGATATGTTGACGCAATTTTCTAGGCTAATCGTCTGGTGGTGCCATCACTCTGGGTTGGGAGCCCTGGCGATTGTGCTGTCGGGGGTGGTGCCATCGTTGTTGCCGAGATGGAGTATTGAATTGCTCACGATTTCCTGGAGCACAATGGCATTCAGAGAAAGGTTTGCAAAGAAGCGATGATGTTTGCGCCTTGGACGCCCAGGATAGCTTGGAGCCACTCAGTGAGTGTTACGACTGCCTCCAGATTTTAGGCCGGAGTTTGTATGAAATCAGGCTCGTTGATGTTGTCGATGTCGTTGACCATCTCGCTCTCGGAGTTGCAAGGGCGTTGGTGGTTAAGCAGGGCTGGTGGTGAGCTCGCCTGTGGTGCTTGTTGGTCATCTTCTCTGTCCAATAGGCATGCTCTACTGCGGCCTCGTCCTTATACTTTTGCGGCTGCAGATGAGTACAAACTATGTCTTGCCTAATGGCCTCCATGGCAGTAGGATCATCCCCAGCTAGGGGTGTGCTTAGGAGCCATAGGTATTCATACCAAATGATTGTTGGGGTCATCATTAGTGCAGCAAATCCCGATGGGCCGGCTCCAGGGGTCATGAGAAGCCCAGAGGTCCAGTCCTTGGAGCGTGAAGCTAAGATTGCTCCTAACGAAGGTTTTTGAAGCCAGAGGTACTTATGGAGCTATGATTGGAGGGGCGGTGATCAAAGGGGTGATGGCCGGTGGTAGCATGACTGTGAAGGAGACCCCACTAGCTAGAGGCGGAAGACCAATTGTTGCTCGTTTTAACTCTAGAGTTGTGCCCAGGGCCATCATGATGACCTACTCCAGCATGAGGGCCTCTTGTGGGTCGTCGTCTTCAGTTTCTGGGACTGAGATGAGCCTTGCAAAGTTATCTCCGCTGATTTCTGTTTCTGGGAGTGAGACGAGTCTTATAGAGATATCTCCATTGTCCCAGAAATAGTCATACCAGATGCAATCCTCCTGCTCACGAACGTCAATGAGTGGGCGATTGGTGCACATCATGGCGGCCAGATTGGATGCCTGGACAGGCTGGTGGGTTTCTATAGTCGTTGTGCAGCATCCCAATCCAGAGATTGGGGTGTCATCTTTAATCACGGGGTCGTATATGGTCGATTGTCGTGCCCAAAGCTGGGTTTCGGTGCTAGGGCTACGGGAGCATACTCCAAATCCTGTTCGGGAGTCACGTCTATTTCCCGGGGAAGTTGTGGCACATGGAGTAACAGATCGTAGTAGCGGTCAATGACGAACTCAATCATGCGAAGAGAAGGGTTCGAACGGGGGAGAGCGACAGGTTAATGCAGAGCCGCCCAGCCTCATTCGCGAAAAAGGTGAAGCCGAAGTAGAAGCTCTGTCCTGGTATTATGCTACAAGGCATGATTGGAGATCCGACCTGGGTTTGATTTCCTGCTGGCGCTGCCCATGCCCGGCAAGCCAACTGATGGTACCAAAAGACGACAGTGTCCTCGGTAGGGTCGAGAGCGTGTGGGATGTATACCAAAAAAGGCTTTCGCCCGGCTTTATATATAAAGCAAACATCAATATCATCCGAAACAGACGCACGCCTACACCACACACACCGAAGACAGGATACAAAAGCGTTGAGCGCAACAACACCACCCCTAGCGCACTACCACGAAGAGATGAAGCTGCATACAACGAACCGTGGACTCCAAGGCAGCGCCTTCAGGAAGGATACGACACCTGAGCGCCGCCACCGCCCGATCCGAGGATCAAAATTTCCCCTGGAGCCACACGACGGGCGGTGAGAGCCGCGACGACGCCTTCAAGAGGGAGCAAGCTTCGCCGTCGCCGGTCCGTCCGAAGATAGAGCAGGTTTTCATCCCGGCCAACACTCACCGCCACCGAGCGCTACACCCCGGCTACCACGCCACCCACTCGGCCATGGCCACCGGGCAGCGCCAAGACAGGGGCTCTGCACAAGAGCGCCGTGCTACCACCACCACGGCCGTCGTCCCGGCATCCAAGACCTTGACACCACCGCACCCAAGACCCGACGCTACCCTAACTAAAGAGACGAGTGGAAAAGGACCCACCTTTGCACCCCTGGTCCACCCCCAGCGTCGAGATCCAATAGGTCGGCCAGCACTGGCATCCATCGACCCATCCTGCAGCCCGGAGCGCGAGACGAGTTCGGTCCTGCGGCACCATGGGGGGGGGGGACGAGGTCAGTCCTGCCGCACCGTGTGGGAGACAAGCTCGGTCCTGCGGCACTGTGCGCGAGACGAGCTTGGTCCTACTGCACCGGGCGCGAGACGAGTGAAAGGGTCAACCCTTCAAATGGAGTAGCAATCAGGCGTCGAGGAGATGGGGTGAAGGCCGAAACGGCCGATCGCAGACAAGCCGACGCCGGAGAAGGCTGGCCGCCACCGCAGGCACATCCGCCAAGCCACCATGAAGCCGCCATGACACCGGGAGTCCACCACCGCCGGACCTCCACGCGTCGCGCCCATGGCCGGAGCAACAGCCACACCCGACCGCTGCTCAACCCACGTCCTCCGGCGAGCTCCTAGCGCCGGAGCCGCCGGGCACGCACCACCGTCGCCACACGCCGCCGGCCAACCCCCACCGCCAAATCTGGCCGGATCCAGCAGGAGGCCGACCGCGCGCCACCTCCCGAGACGGGAGCGCCACAGCCGACCCGCCACGCGCGAGATCCAGGGCGCCGGCGTGCCGCCACCAGCTGGCCGCCCCGCGAGTCCGCCACCGAGCTGCTGAACCCTGCGATGTCCAGCGCCGTCGCTCGAGGAGGCCGCCTCGCGCGGATACGTCTCCAATGGATCTATAATTTTTTATTACTCCATGCTATTATATTATCTGTTTTGGATGTTTTATGCTATTTTATATGAATTTGGGCTAACCTATTAACCTAGAGCCGACTGCTAGTTTCTGTTTTTCCTTTTTTTTTGAGTTTTACAGAAAAGGAATATCAAACGGGGTCCAAACGAGCTGAAAATTCCCGATGATTTTTTATGGACCAGAAGAAGCCCCCGAAGCAAAAGAGTTGAGCCAAAAGAGTTTCGAGTCATCCACGAGGGTGGAGGGCGCACCCTACCCCCCTGGGCGCGCCCCCTACCTCATCGCT
>NC_057807.1:692473563-692488750 GCF_018294505.1 Triticum aestivum | reverse complement strand
GGGGCCCTGTTCCGGCACCCTGCCGGAGGGAGAATCCATCACCGGTGGCCACCTTCATCATCCCAGCGCTCTCCATGAGGAGGAGGGAGTAGTTCACCCTCGGGGATGAGGGTATGTACTAGTAGCTATTTGTTTGATCTCTCTCTCTCTCTCTCTCTCTCTCTCTCTCTCGTGTTCTTCATATGACACGATCTTGATGTATCACGAGCTTTGCTATTATAGTTGGATCATATGATGTTTCTCCCCCTCTTCCTTCTTGTAATGGATTGAGTTTTCCCATTGAAGTTATCTTATCGGATTGAGTCTTTAAGGATTTGAGAACACTTGATGTAAGTCTTGCATGTGCTTATCTGTAGTGACAATGGAAAAGTCACGTGATCTACTTGATGTATGTTTTGGTGATCCACTTGCGGGTTCAGTGACCTTGTTAACTTATGCATAGGGGTTGGCACACGTTTTTGTCTTGACTCTCCGATAGAAACTTTGTGGCACTCTTGAAGTTCTTTGTGTTGGTTGAATAGATGAATCTGAGATTGTGTGATGCATATCGTATAATCATACACGCGGATACTTGTGGTGACATTGGAGTATCTAGGTGACATTAGGGTTTTGGTTGATATGTGTCTTAAGGTGTTATTTTACTACGAACTCTAGGGTTGTTTGTGACACTTATAGGAATATCCCAATGAATTGCTCAGAAAGAATAACTTTGTGGTGGTTTCGTACCCTACAATAATCTCTTCGTTTGTTCTCCATGATTAGTGACTTTGGAGTGACTCTTTGTTGCATGTTGAGGGATTGTTATATGATCTAATTATGTTAACATTGTTGAGAGAACTTGCGCTAGTGAAAGTATGAACCTTAGGCCTTGTTTCGACGCATTGCAATACCGTTTTCACTCACGTTTACTACTTGCTACCTTGCTGTTTTTATAATTTCATATTACAAAAATCCATATCTACCATCCATATTGCACTTGTATCACCATCTCTTTGTCGAACTAGTGCACCTATACGATTTACCATTGTATTGGGTGTGTTGGGGACACAAGAGACTCTTTGTTATTTGGTTGCAGGGTTATTTGAGAGAGACCATCTTCACCCTACGCCTTTCACGGATTGATCAACCTTAGATCATCCACTTGAGGGAAATTTGCTACTGCCCTACAAACCTCTGCACTTGGAGGCCCAACAACGTCTACAAGAAGAAGGTTGCATAGTAGACATCACGCGCCGACGTCCCGCGAGTAGGGGGAGAAGGGCCCCGCCGTCGCTGTGCCCACCGGGCTTTGCCCTTCGGAGCTCGCCGGTGGTGGCGGGGGGGAGGGGAGGTAGGCGGGGCCGAAGGCTGCGGTAGCTAAGGATCCCACCCACGTGGGCGTGACGCGAGGGTGGGGGGAGGGGAGGGGGGAGGAGAAGGAGAGGGTGGAGCATGGCGGGCCTGGAGGCGCACGCCCGGCGGCCTGCGGCGACGGGAGCAGGCAAGGGGGACGGCAGCGGGAGGGGATGGGAACCCTAGTGTCAGTTTATTAGACCATACCAATGGCAATGCAAGCCGTGTCGGATGTATCAGAGGGGAACACACATGCGGATTTTACCTAGGTTGAAACCCTCATGTTTTGAGGTACCACCCTACTCATGTTTTGTTTTTGATTAATGGCACAAACTCCTCGTGTGTGGGGGTCACTGGTTTGGATATTTCTACTTTCCTAGCGAGGTCTTTAAGATGAGTCAGATGACCTTCGGCTTTCCCCCTCAACTTATAAAAGGGGAATAGCTAGGGTTTACAAATTTCCTAACCGACCTTGGTACCGAAACAACTAAGAGATCATTGCCTTGTGAGCCAAGATGGTAGTCCTCTAAAAGTCAGGCTTCCTATCGATCAAGGGCCGAGCCTAAAGCCATGCTACCTGGGACTGGAGGACGGTGCATTGACGGGCTTCCCAGAAAAGGGCCACCCTAGTACAGTGTACCGTCAATGGTCACCTGCAGGCCTAGGGGCTATCACGCAAAAACTGAAGTAACAAAAGGCAAGCCTCGGTTATCAACCTAGCCATGAGAATGACCCAAGCCCAGGGGTTATTGGGAATACAAGAAGAAAAAATGAAAGTAAACCAAAATGCAAAGGAATGGATGCCCCAGGCCCGCTTTGTAGGAAACCAACACCAAGGCTTGGGGGGACTAAAAGCGCTAAGACAAATCGGCATGTCTTCTCACCATAGAGATCGCATCGGTCTCCAAGTTTGCAAAGGGATATTCATGGCGCTTGAGCCTGGGCTCGATATTCTGATACAGCCACCTTTGTTTCTTATGACACACCAGACTGGCCTCGTTATCCTTCAAATGTGGCCCTGACATTGAATATGTTTGGTTAGCGGCCGCGACCTCCTTGATCGACTCTAGTAGCATGACCTGGGGAAAAAAATTTAGATCTTTGACGCCCTTGTGCTCCAATGAAAAAGTGGGTGCGCGACATAAATACGCTCACCGGCTCTGGGTTGGTACATTTTGTAGCAAGCATCACAATCGGAGCTGAAACTTTGGACCATGTGCCTTCATAACGGCGAGGGGCACTCGAGAACACGGTCTAGGCTACAGGCCAGGCATAAACTCTTTCTCCAAAGAGGCCCCATCAAGTGCCGTGGACCCAGCAAGCTCCGCGTGGTCAAATGGTGTCACATACCCTAAACACTCCACATATATGGCCTCGCCTTGACCTACGACGTTGGCTATCGGAAATGATGAGGCCATCACATCGAGCCCGAACGCTCCACTGCATGTCGCCTCGCTTGTAAAAGGAGTAGATAATTGGCACTTGTGGCCCGCCAGCTTCTTCTCGGGTGACTTCCAATACCTACTGCGGAACATCGAGGGTAGCAAACAGCAACACCAAAGCAAGCACTTGCAAGGTAGTCTATGGCTAGCACTTACCCGCTCTCCTCCGGCGGCTTCCGGGCAACCATTTTTGGTTACTGCAAAGGAATAACTACCTCGGGCCATGGTGCAAAACCTAGCATTGTTGCGCCAATTCTCGGCTCGGATAGATCCACGATTCCTACCTCAGCTTCGGCACGAGGCCTCCTCAAGTGTCCCAAGTCAAAAACTTGAGTATGATCTGCAACGCCATAAGAGTTTGGGTTACGTTGTTTCTTCAGCATCGAGGGAACAACGGATGTGCTGGCCCCACTAGTTATGGATCCCCTGGGAATCGTCCTTCCTAAATATAAAGTGTTACATCACTACCAACAACACTTGTAGGGGCAACGGAAACAGAAAGGAAAAGGAACTAAAGCCCTGCAGAAGTACCAGAATAAGCGTGGGCTCAGAAGGATGATGAGGCAAAAATTGAGATAGAGCATAATGGAGACTCACATTTTTGGGACATAGCCATGACAAAAAGGTTGTACAACCACATTGAGAGAAATTTCCGTCAAGGTAGCATGGGTCACAAAGTGCATTGTTACATCAGTCCTAGCGGAGCGATGTCATCCCACTACAGACGGTAGGAACTGTTAGACCCCTCGTATTCATACATGACATGCTTCCTCTTGGTTAAAGGCGGGATTTTACCTTCCAACGCCATAATCTGCTTCCCCGTAAGTATGATACCCTTAAGGCGCTGAAACCCCTCAACCAGTAATCCAACCTCCTATGTAGGTCGGATTTATAGCTTCTAGGAGTCCCTTTCCTTCGGTGGAGTATTGGAGAACTCTGGAATCCCATGGTTTTCATAATACCCAGAGAAGTCTGGGGCGTCATACGAGACCTTCTGCCACACCGGGGGTGTTTCTAGTAGTGGGAGCACGAAATAGCTGGAGTCTGACATCAAGTAATGTTAGCTCCCGCGCAACCATAAGCCATGTTGTCATCTCCCCGCGGATTCACACAGGAGAAGTAGCACTAGAGCCTGGAATGTGGTTAGGTCCCTAGGACGCACTCGCATAATGTGATGAGGTTTGCTATGTGGATAACTTCGTTGGTATAAGGTGATAAAATCAGTAACAATTGTATCGAAGGATCCCGTTGATGAATATATGCAGAGGCATAGACTGGTCGTGACAGAGAAACAACATGGTGATAAGGTGATCGCAATCATCAGGTGCAAGTAGGGCTCTCCTTCTGTGCCGATAGCCACAAGAGCTTGGTTTGTGCCGGAAGGAAACCCTGAGTCATCAGATCTTGGAGATGGCGCCACGTCATGGAGATACCGACCATCTCCCTTTTCTCCTAATGATGGTGGGCACTCCCCTGATTTCATGGGAGCACCCCCAGGGCATTCTCGCCGATGGCATAACCACATCTTTCACCGCCGGAGGCCGAGCTGCTCCCCTCCATCGCAATGATCTTAGGTTGCAAGGAAACATAAGACAACGAAACTCGATATCTCGCAAAGCATGAGGAGGAATAAGGGGGATTGAGACGTGTATCAATATCGTATCGCCCCTCTCTCTCTTTACAAGATGAGGAGGAAGCTCCACGTAATAAAAAGGGGTCAAAACTATTTCACATCCATCAGCCACATTTGATCTGGGCACAAGGAACAAGGCACAATGGTAGAAGTGGAACAAGACCCTCTGTGGGACCGGCGCTACCTCGGTTCCCGCGTCAAGTTCCAGAACCATTAACTGGAGTAGGATGACTAATGGTTGACATCACCCTGGGCTCTCGCGCCAAACTGTTTGGCGACCTACATAAATACGACCGAAGGAATGATGGGGCTTGGGGGTTCAAGGCCTGGAAATCAATTAGGCTTTCTCCAAGGAGGATTGAGGTGGTCCATGGGTTCTCTCGAGCATATGCAGAGCCAAAAGGATTAGAGCTGGGATAGAAGAAGTTGGATCAAGATGCTACTTTAACATGAGAGGAGCCCGTCAGAATTTGGCCCTGTATGAAGACCCGTAGGGGATGGTTCCAAAACTCCACACACAGTTTGGAGGCTACTAATGGTACACATGTACGATGGGTGGCCTGTATGTAGGGAAGCCGAAGGGTGGGCCGACCTTAGGGCCCGATAGGCCCAAGCGTGGCCTAGATCCCTTGCCCGGGAGTAAACTTACGTTCCAGAAGAGAAGTAACTTGGTAGACAAGTCATGGATATTTTGATCCAATCTACACTATATGGTGGTTAGCAAACCTCTAACCCTAGGCCTCGTCACCCCTATACAAGACAAGTCCAGGGGATAGCTAGAGGCATCCTCCCACGGAACCATTAGTCTCAATAGCAATTTTACCATCACATTGTAACTCCCTCATACAAGACATTCCACCATCAATTCAATCAAAGCAGGACTAGTGTATTATCTCGATCTGAGGGACAGAACTTGGCTAGACTCCTCGTGTTTGGTCCCCTCTAGTACTTTTGGTCATGCGGTCCAACCTATCGGGACTACTGACAATTTTTGGTACCGCCAGGTAGCCTTAATAGCACCGAGCACAGCCATTCCCGATGACCCACACTATCTGTCATCTCCACCATAACCCACTATGGACCTCCATCACACCTTCTTCCCAACTCCAACGCACCCACAGAGAAGCGAGCCGCACCCGCCTACACGCCATTGACGATCAAGCCGCCGCAACCGAGCCAAGATAGATGACCACTATTGTCGGCCACCACAACTTGAAGGCACGATAGAAGCCTCTGCCCAAACCACATATCCAGCAAGATACGGATGAACAATGCATGCCACACCTATCGTCACTGTCATGCAGAGCACACACTGCCTTCACTCCACCTGCCCCAACCACCTTCGCTGTCCAGCCGAGCACGCTCTGCCTTCGTGCTGCCCGCCGCATCGCCAGCACGTCACCCACGTATCTCAACTCTGGTGTGCTACCAAGAAGCAACATTTGCTACTAGTGCGGAATCTCGGCCAACACAACATTGTCCTATGCTGAGACTGTCGTGCGAGGAGATAAGGGAACCACACCGCTGCCACCTTTGAACGGGCTTCGCCCAACTGCACCCTATATGGGTTTCGAGGGAGGTGGAGGGAGGTCTCGGCGGTGCCTAGGGTTGACCTCCCCGTCGCACATGGGTGCAGTGTGCAAGGGGTGGGAGGTGGGTTCTTCCAGAGGAACAATATGACTAAGACCATGTTTAGTAAGTTCTTATGTTGCAATACTGTGATTTACTTTCAAGATGCCACACCAATAGACATAGCTCAAAAACCTACTACAATACTTCTCTTGAACCCTAGCATATGCTTAAGCTACACATTAACACTCCTTCTTGGTTTTAAAATAACCCTTTTTTACATTTCACCATCTTAAATACACAAGTTTGACCATCGCGTTTTGTACAAAATGGTGAAATATCCTGATTTTAAAAAATTCACCGTGAAACTATTCTGCACTGAAATATTAATAATACTATTTATGTAGCAAACCTGAGTAGTTCCATGTGCTTTCTAAAATGAAAATGTTATTATTTGTGAAATATCCAATTGCATACATGTTTCACAAAGGATCAACCTGATATTCGAGTTCTGGAAGCCATGGCAATTATCGGCCCTGGTCACATCTTCACGCCCTCCAATAGCATGGATCTTGGGGTTCCTGAAACATTTAATTGACAAGTTTAGAGTAAGTAGAACACACATCTTCTTGTAAACGAAAAGGGACCAGAAATTGTGTATTAACCTCATGATGGACTCGTGTTCACAATCCATGGGCTCGACACGGGCTTCGAACCAATTGTTGTTTTCATGTACCCCGATAGAAGCTGAGGAGGTTGTAAAATAAAAGTTATATATCACAACATTTTGCATAAAGCAAAATAATATATTTCTATGATGTTGCAACATGATGGTGTAATAATTTAAAATAGTTGCTCCTGTTCTTTGCTGGCATTTCAAATATTACAAAGTGTCAAAAACCCAAACATGAAAATGTTGCTCGCACTTATGCATTTTCATTGAGAAATTGATATCAGTGGAAATGCACTTGTAGTACTCAGAGTTTGGAAACATAATTATACATTTCTAAAATTTTGCGTGTGGCTGGGATCTTTGAATATTGTAACAAAAGCCACTGAATTTCAAATTGTGTACCTCCACAATTCATTAATTTGGATATTACAACAATGCTCTATACACATACAGGGATTGCATTGTGTTAGTACTAGAAATATTTTCTTTTTCTCGCACGCTGATCCACAAGCAAACTTATTTTCATATATCCAGGAACAAGGCGTCATCAAGAAGTGTTCAACATCAACTCAAAAATAGGAAGTGTGTAACATCAACTCAAAAAGAAGAATTGTGCAACATTGATCAAAACCAGGGGCTAAGACATCTTGGGCTCAAGTATAAGCACCAATAGCTAAGAAAATCTTGTAGACCAAACTCAAATATAGAGTAGACCCCTATCTTTGACCTTACAATGAATCAGGGCAAGGCATTAGTGCCGGAGTCATGTGTCGTTACGGCTTGGAGAAGCTGAGAGAGGAGAGCGCCACTACCGATGGATTCAATGAAGATCATGTTAGATGTGGCACAAGGCGGCGATGAAAGGAAGCTTGGGGCATATGGGGCAAGAGGCGGAACAGGGGTTCGGTGAGCTAAGTAGTGGGGGAACTTTGGTCGAAGGTGAAATGGTGTGCATCATCGTGTCGACCTTGGCGTTAGGTAGGGCTTGGTCTATAGCTTTTCACAGAGGGGTGTGTGAGGCGATGGTAGGAATGAAATGACGTGAGTCCACCATAGGAGGTGCGGGGTGGCGCGTGGTGGTGCCAAGAGGTAGGGAGCTTGCGATCGGTGAAGCGATTGCCGAAAATGTGAGAGAGAGAGAGAGAGAGAGAGAGAGAGAGAGAGAAAGAGAGGGAGAGGGAGAGGGAGAGAGAGAGAGAGAGAGAGGTGGTGGAAGATTGAGATCCTGCCACCCAGTTACGAATATAAGGCAAGAAGAAATAATTGATGGAGGTGGGTCGCTCTCACGACTAACACGGGACGACCGCCATGCCAACCAGCCTCCTCTCTGTGTCCCTCTCCCTTGAAGACGACGGAGGTGGTCACCTGGTTAGACGGAAGAGGTTGGACGCTCCTTCGACATCTTATTTCCTATTGGAAGTATGCTTGAGAGGCAATCATATGATGATGTTATTTTCCTATGTATTCATCAGTCATTTGTATTGTCCTTGAACAAAAAGAATGATATGTATAAATAATAATGTGACTTGTTTGTGATACTATATATTTCATGATGATTGTTCTAATGGTCCCTAATCCATAAGGTTATGCGGACATATATCCCTTGACTAGCGTACGATTCAGTTGATGACTATTTTGCAAGCTAAAGGCATAGAGATCTAACCCCGATAATATGGACTCGGGGATGAGCTCAGTAAGTTAGATAGAGCCACTTTGATATGCAGCAAGATACAGTCATTTGCTATTCTCAAGTACAATGTATATGCTATGTCCTAGACTTGATGTATTTGCATGTACTCGGGATATGAATTGGCTTACTTAGGATCTATAAAACGCTACTCTGTAACATAATAGTTACAAAGGTGGCTTTTGGGTTAGTCATGAAACTGTGATGAGACTTGGTCGGACAAAATGGGATTTCTCCTTTGATTCAAAGAGATCTTCTTTGGTCCCACTCGAGCAATGATACTCAGAAATCATGATCATGCGACTCTGGTTATGTGCTAATCCTTGTTTGGGAATCTGTATCACAGTTTTAGGAAGAGAGGCTGAGCAAGGGTTACAAGTACTTGCCTTGAGTTTGACAATATATATCATGAGAAAAAGTAATGTTGCATGTGGGACATTATCAACGTTCATCAATATGACTTTGTGCATATAGGGGAGTTGGCACATTCTCATAGGAGGCTTAACCAGCTATCGGCTCGGGTTATGTCCATGTGTACATGAACCTATAGGGTCATGCACTTATGGTGCAGGAACCCATTCGGGTTGGATCTGAGTGGAATTGGGAACAATTTCCTAATGTGCATCAAGTGTTACGCCCATCTCGAAGGGGTTCGATAGTCGCTCATGACCTAGTCGCACCATTCCCACGCCATGCCATGCGATCAAATTTAGAAGTCCATCGCCCGAGGTTCCTCCTTGCATGCGGATACCTGGGAGGCAATGCACCTGTTACGCCTTAACAAATCGTTCAAGGGAACTGTGAGGAGATTTTTGAGAATTCTGCCTAGAGGAGATGGGGGCCGGGCATCGCCATCTCTCTTTCTACTGCCATGACTACGCGTATATTCGCATACTAGAATTCTTTTGTGCTACTCATCTTCATCTAGATGTCGATGACCCCCAGGTCAAAGCCATCGGGCTCTTGGTCATTTGCTGTGGGGCAAGCTCTGATGCCTCCTCCTCCTCATCGTTGTCTGCCAAGGTCCGCTCACGTCACATGTCGGTGAGGTGCATAAGGCAGAGGATCATCATAACCTCCCAATGAACATATCGACTCTAGGATGGCTTGGTTTTTTGCCACAAAGCTGGGACTATCGGCGAGCAATATGAAGGAGACATCATCTACATGCTCGGCCTCGACCCATGCTTCCGTTGCGAGGTGATCAGCCTCCATGGCCTGGGTGATGTGGAGTTGCTCATGCGCATCCTCCATCCCAAATCCGCGGGGCTCAACCCCCATGCCCGCCTATTCCTCCTCCTCCGTCGGCACCTCCTCCTCTGCCTTGCCCTCATCCTGGTCCGGCACCTCCTCCTTTGCAGGGAGATCAACAAGATGTGCCTCGATGGTGTGCATCTTCTGCACGATCTCTACTTGACACTCGGATGATAACATTTTGTAATAGATGATCTTGTGATGGACCATGGCGGATGGTAAGGTCAGAGCGGAAGGGGAAGCAGAGGGGGAAGGGATGGCTGGACGTACAAGAGGGGAAGGGATGGTTGGACGTACAAGTGGTAAAGGAGGCAAATTGGGGCAGCTACGGTTTTCCCTCGCTGTCCTGCTTTAAATAGCCGCGTTCTTGGCCCCTCGGGTGACACACCGAAGCTACGCCATGAAAGCACTATCACATGGGACCTCCCGACAGCCTGATGAATTTTTGCGTGGGTCCCACCCAATAGTCCTACATGGCAGACATGTTTTAGAGCGTCCGGGCGGCCCCATATTCGCCCCACGCATGTATGAATATGAGGGTTGCCAGACAGGTCATGAGTATGGAATGGGTTTGGGGCGCCCGGTTCGGTGGAGTTTTCGAGTCCGGGCTGGTCCCAAGACATTTAAGGGAGAATTCCTGGTTGTAGATGCTCTAACATGGACACTCATTTGACCTAAATAGTCTGAAATCCTGGTCTCAAATCGAGGGGCGCGGTAGTGGAGTGCCTACTGTCCTCCAGGTTGGTCGGACATCCCGGTCCTCCCACGCATTTGAACTCTCCCCACCTCGTCACTCCACTTCACTCTCATCAAAACCCTATCGCTTGAAGGACAAGAAATAAATCACAGAGGAGCGCAAGCGTTGTGGCTGCTCGGCGGCTACCGACCAACATGTCGTCGTCCTGTCATATGAAGGATCTAGATGGAGTTTGTAATCTCATCCACGCTGCCACTGAGACATCTTACCGTCATGGGCTTGCCTGTCCACATTGCCTTGCCGCCACGTGTTGCCTGTCCCATCGTCCAACACAACATTAACTGGCCCGACCTCAAGCAGGAGCCAAAGTTTTCGCAACCGCCAGAGACCGAGTTCAATCGACAGCTCTGGGAGACAGTCCGAATTTCACATTTTATGTGTTTAAAATAGGGGCGAAATGAGTGATGACATTAGGTGGTCGGATGCCCGCCGGATGTCCGTGGACACACCCGGGTGTGTCCATGGATAAATGGGGCATTCGTTTGGGTATTTCTTTTGGAGACGCCCTTAGCTCTTTAGCTATGTGCATTAAAGTGCCATGACACCTTGACCGTGTTGTAGTGATGGCTGATAAGATTATGTCGAATCCCCACCATTGTTGCATATTCAAATTTGCAAACTTTTCTAAATAGGCAACACAAGCAAAACCCTGGAATTGGTGGAGATGCCTACCTGAGTTGTTGTGGTGGTTATAGGCCAAGGCCTCCCTACTTTGTAAGTTTGTAGCCTGTAAACAAAAAATTGTAGAGGTTTAGTCCATGTAAAACATTCTAAATTCAATCATCAGTGTGAGTGGTTGGAGATTGCTGCACCTGTTAGCGCACTAGTCACAAAATATTTAGGTGGCAAACTGGCAGAATAATTCATTCGCATTTAGGGTACATATAGTACTCCATCCGTACAATAATATAAGATATTATTATATATTGGATGTAATAAGATCTTATATTATGGAACGGAGGGAGTAGTTGATATAGTATATTTTGCTGTCCGGGATAAATATTCATGATTTATTCATGTAGGAAAATGTTGTGCTGAGATATTGTTGTAGATCCAACAACGGGGTAATGAACTCAATTTTTTTAAACTACAGAGTACTATCTAATTGCTCCCTCTCTTTCGGTTTTTTGATGCTCATGTGTATTCCTATAAAAAAATACGTTCAGGTCTTATATACCAGGAGGGAGGGAGTACGTTTGACATATCCTGAGGGAAAAAAATGTTTTCCAGTATTGTAGCTCCTACTGTTTCATAAACAAAGGTATCAATAGCTAGAGTATAAGTATCACAAATCTTTCAATACCTCGTTTGAAAGTGACAGCGTTTCAATACCAATCCTATTAAGTTCACCGACAATCTCTTTTATAGTCGGTCGTTTATCTTGGTCATCCTCCAAACATCTTAATGCTATTTCGATGCATGTCTGGATTTCTAGCCATGTGTGTGACGACATTGTTGGATGTAGCTTTCGCCATTTCTCACATACCTGCAATGTCAAAACAAAATGTTGACATACTGCATACATGTATTGAGCAAGAATAAGACCAAACATAAATTTAAGATAGACGAGTATTCATGATTCAGAAACTCTTTTTTTTTCTTACAAGCTCAATGATTTTCTCATTTGAAATACTTCCACAATCGCGGTACCTCTGGCGTCCAGCCATTATTTGTATGACTACGGCACCCAAACTGAACACGTCATATTTTGGTGAGATTTCTTGTTTGTTGATATATTCTGGTGGCATGTATCCCCTGCATGGTATCATATCCATTTAATTTGCTACGAAGTTATATACCAAATTATCATAAGGTACCAACTCACAGTGTCCCCATCATTCGTGTTGCAGTGGTAATGGTTTTTGTTAATGAGAAGATTCTTGATATACCAAAATCTCCAATTTTCGGAATCATATTGTTGTCCAGCAATACATTGGCCGGCTTTAAGTCTAGATGATAAATAGATTCTTCATGTGCATTATGAAGATAATTCAAACCCTGACTGACTCCCTTAATTATTTTGTAACATGTCTGCCAATCAGGTCTGCATGGCTGCTCATCTGTAGAAATAAACAGTAATGTATTCAAAGATGTCAATTGAGAGATTGAAAGAGGTCGTAAATTTCTATAATGCTTCTTTTCATGCAAAATAAGATAGTCTTATTAGGGCACAGTCGTACCAGAAAGGAGACTCTCAAGGTTTCCACCGTGCAAATATTCAAAGCAAAGAATTCTTATTGGCTCATGAGCAAAGATATATTGTCCATCGTGCATTATCCAGCTAGTACCTGGATGGTAGCAATAGCCAACAAACTGTACAATGTTTTGATGATGAGCCCTAATAATGTTATTGAACTCATTTGTAAATTCCTTGTCGTCAAGCCCTGTGTGATTAAGTTTCTTCAGGGCAATCTCTTCCCCATTGTCCAATACTCCCTGTTAACTATTTCTTCATCATATGGCACATGGGTACTTGAAGTTTGCAGTAGCAGATCAGGTAAGAAAATACAAAACGTAATTAAAAATCGCACCTTGTAAACTACTCCAAACCCACCCTTGCCAATTATGCGGTCGTCAGAAAAATTATTCGTAATACTTTGTAAGAACTCGAGTCGAAACTCCCTTGTGAGTGGACTTTTGTTCTGTAAATTGCTCGCCATAGTACCCTATATCTCCGGCTGGCGGCTAGGACGAGCCTTCATGTCCCAATAATCTAATAACACGGAAATCGTTGCAGATAAGCGGAAATGTTGTATATATGCATAACTTTCACAAAGATTTGCTTATGATTTAAAAAAGAATAAACATGTTTGTATACCTTGTTCTTCTTACAGGCGCTCTGACTCAGAAGCTAGGTATTGTTATGTCAGGATTGAAAATGTCATATTGACCTACTTTGATGAGGTGCATAGCACTAGCACCTAGATAGCTAATAAAACGTCTTCATTTGTTTGTGGCAAGAGCAGCAAAAAGCTAATTAAGAGGATGTAAAATCCATATTGTTACTATTGGCAAAGTAATAACCTTCAAAAGAGTAATTAGTTTCATGACGTCAACAAACACAGCAAGATGAAAATCAAACTATCGAAGAAAACCAAGGAAAATGGAAGCAGCTAGCAGGTTCTTAGACGTAAATCAAGCAAAAGGATAGAGGAACAGAGAAACCATTACCCTTGACTAACCTGGAGAGGGCCCTTCCAAGGGCAAATATTTCCGGTTAGTAGCAATGGAGAAGAGGTGAGCAAGAGAAGGGAATACGGCAAGAAAAGAAGAGAAATTATATGGTGATATTTCCGGTTAATGATCGAGAATCGGCCAATTTTTGGTCGCCATTTCTTACAAGAGAGAAATGCAAGCTTAAAGATAAAGAAGAGGAGAATGGGAGGCCGAGAGTGCAAGAAGCATTGAGAGATGAGTACGTACGTCCTTGTCAAATAATTGGAAAATATAAAATGGAGGCACACGAAACTGACGACTAATCTTTGCATTGCCACTTGCGTTCTGGAATCTTGGACTAGGACCGCAATAATGTCGGGAGTCGGATTGTCTATCTACAATGTCTCTGAGATGTGTGGATGATATAGCTAAGCTAGAGTCAGTAGTGGTGACCATGTTTTTTTTTCTTCATTATAGACGCAAGCATATACGAGGCAGACAAGATCGACGATCGGCAGCCCGGCATGCCGCCGTTGCACTGAGCTTGCCTTGTCAACTCATGCTTGCTCCATTGGTCTTGACGTCCACACGAATCTTAATGCAAAAAATAATATGCTTACATTAACTGCACAATTAGCTCACGATGTGGCACTGTAACTGGCGTTGGCTTCGATTAGCTTAACCTTCAGTCTTATTCGCAAAAAAAAAAAAGCTTAACCTTCAGTCCGCGACCGATGTCCCTATAGTTGGCCACCGCAGGATGGGCTGTCACATATGACCCGAGAGGCAGGGATGAAGAGGGAGTATGAAGACGACATGGAAACTCCTCACGTCTACACAAACATGTAGTGATTGCGATGTAGACGGGGAAATAAATTTCAGCTCTATACCTATACAATATATAGTGAAATGGGAAAATAAAATGAAAACAAGTGGTGATCAAAATATCTCCAGCAAAGCTATAATTGACAGCTCGCCAACTTTGTGGCAGCGAAAGAATGGACAAGAACCGATCAACATTGACATGCAACGACGACTTGGAGATTTTTATTTGTAGAATTATTGCTATCGTTCAAGTGACTACTTGATTATTCCATTTTACCGTCGACGAGTTTACCTTGGGATTTTACTTTTTATTTTATTTAATATCAAAGAGGAAAACACTAATCTTTTCATTCATCTAAGAAATGTAAAGTCAGAAGTGTGTCTTCGTGCCTGATCTCCATTGAGCACTTTGTTTTCTTGAAAAATTCAAAACAATTGTTTCAATGTTTTCAAATATTTTGAAAAAAATACACATTGTCGTACGGATGTATACTGCATGGGTGCAATATTTCATGAGAAAATACATTGACAGTGAGCTATACCAAAATGAAAAATTGGTGATGTTAAAAAGGTAAATAATGTGTGCTTTTTTGTGTAGCTCGTGAAACAATGTATTTTCTCCTGACAATTTACACACAATGTCAATTTTTTTTGTTTTTTTTTCATATTTTGGAATGCGATTCTTGAATGATTCAAATACCCAAGCACTAAAACACCACACTCAAAAAGCATAGTTCCCTATTCACCTCCAAGATTTTCTGGCGCGCCTATATCTTGCTTGAGGCGAGATGTAGGCAGCTTCGCCTGAGAGAGCGGGAGACTAGGCCGGCCGAGCTCGCAAGAGGCCACAGCCTCGTTT